>NW_010261216.1:76599-83567 GCF_000690775.1 Eurypyga helias
AAGTTAGATGCCAAAGCCTGACACCGAGTTAGACCTGCCAGGCCCAGGCCCAAGAAGTGAGGGGTCTGTTAGACCCCTCCTTCCTGTGAGCACAGGTCCCCCGGCACGTGAAGGGGGAACAGCGCATCCCACTCACAGACATGGGGCGCAGGATGGCTGTTCCAAACGCTGCTGAGTGCAGAACGGCGCGGCCCCTTCACACGGAGGTGTGCTTCTTCAGAGGCATCAGCAGAGATTTAGGGGTTTTGGAGGCCATTTGGGGCCACCTGTCAAGGATTGAAGAGCACGGAGTCACCTCGCATTATGTGTATTCCCTACAGCCATCTGAGCCTGCAGTGAAGGTGTATTATTGTACTGGTGATGGTATAGCAAAGGCACGCACAGTGTCATATTCTGCTTCAACCTGGCTCTAACGCTTCTCTGAGATCTGTACATGCCAAGGAGCTTTCTAGGTAGACAGTCTTGCCATTCTCTTTTTATAAAATTTCCTTGCAGTGTCATATGATCCTCACAGTTCCTCAGAGCCAACTGATGCTGTTCCGCGAGGGAGGCTCTCCTACATCTGTCACTGGTTCGAAAGTTGGCATGAGTATGACAGACAGCAACGATGACGTCCACTCAGACCTACCACAATGCCAGCTGGTGGAGTTCTGTGTTTTCCCCACGGAAGTTCCTCTCCTTCTGCACAGCGCTTCTCCTCTGCGGTAGCCAAGCCTGAGGCAGGAGACGGCAATGGCACTGATAGAACAGGACAAAGCATGTGGCCATTGCTGCTGCATTTCAGCCCACTCAGAATCACTGTGGGATTCACCTCTGAGTGCAGACTCCACTCCTTACGCCTGAAGCCGCATAAGGCATGCAGGAGGACACAGGAGTGTGGCCAATACTGTTAGTGCGGCCATCTGTTAACAGACCTCCTACTTGCATGAAATGTGCAGGAACCTCCCTCTTGACTGCCTGCAAATTTGATTTAAATTGACAAATTAATTCAAAAGTCACCAGAGTGACTGACAGGCTGAGGCTGTATAAGCTCTGTCTCCCCAGGAAAGCAGGGTAGACAATGCAGGAATGAGACAAAGAGAGGAGAAAGGTTTTGCTAGGACATTATAGATCAAATATACGTAGAGTGTAGTAACCATCCAGCTAAGCAACATGGGTGAACATTAGTCATCTGGCAGTAAATGGATTCTGACTTCTGTGATGCAGAAAAAAGGTGCTTAAGAAATACTGAAAATCTAAAGCGTACCCTAAAAAAATCGCATTTGACATCAAACCTGAGACAATAAATTGGAGAAAATAATACTGCGGTACAGCGAAGTACAAGAATGGCAAACATATTTCTGCTTGTAAAATAAACTTGGGCTGCTTCTGAAGGCTCTTTCTATTTCCCAGCCCCAGAAATGAAGGAAAAATATGCAAACTCTAAGAGAGCATTTATTTTAAAGATTGTCTGGCTATTTGCTGTAACATCAGAGAGCTGAATAGCTAAATACTGTGTGTCAACCAAAAAAGGAAATGACAAATGAACCAAAGTTATTTTTTGTGGCAACTATATGTATAATCAAAACCCAAAAAGACCTCTACCAAGAATAGAGTTTATTGTGTTTTACCTTCTGACCCCAATCAGGAAAGTGGTTCTGTTTCCTAACTGTTTAGTTAGCCCCATGTGCCCCGTTAGTAGGTGACAGATCAGGCTGCAACCATTATACCATCGTCTGGGGAGGATTATTGTCACTGTACTCTGCAGAATAACAGTGGTAAAAGAAATTCTGGGAAGTGGTGGTGTTGAAAAATAAGCGTAATTATTTTGTAGGCTCTTTCTCAGCAGTCAGGTATTTTCCTTTGAAGCTGAACAGCTTCCCTAAGCACAGTATAAACCAAACTCCATAACCAACTTGCCTACCAGCTCCCCTCTGCACTTCCTCCCCTCCAAAAACTTAAGTTGCCAAGAATGGCTCAGAGTAAAGACAGAACATGATGGACTTGTTTTTCCATGTACCATGGAGTGAAGACATGTTTCCATCTGGCCAGCTCATGACTCCATTCCACAATTCTGAGTTTGAAACTCTCTCTGACGGTCAGAGAAGAAATATTGCACTCCTATCTTGCTCCAGCACTGTGTTTGAGCCTGGTGCCAAAGGCCTGCCAAGAATGGCTCAGAGTAAAGACAGAACATGATGGACTTGTTTTTCCATGTACCATGGAGTGAAGACATGTTTCCATCTGGCCAGCTCATGACTCCATTCCACAATTCTGAGTTTGAAACTCTCTCTGACGGTCAGAGAAGAAATATTGCACTCCTATCTTGCTCCAGCACTGTGTTTGAGCCTGGTGCCAAAGGCCTCTATCTAACATGTCCTCCCACTTTCTTCTATTTCTCTTCCAGACAGAATGAAAATCTGCAAGCAAGATGGCCTGAAGTCCCAAGAGCACAGCAATCCACATTGGTGAACACATCCTATTCTGTGTGCAGGTAACACGCTCTGTGTAAAAATGTTTCAGTATGTCCTTCAGGAAGTTGTTTCATCATTAATATACTTTTTCTTTCCTTTCTTAAAAAAACTAAATCAGCTGTAAGGGTACCATCACCCAGGGTTATTTTCAGTCTTCTGCTTTTTATGGCTGGTATGGGTCACTACTCAAGGTAATAAGGTTAAAAAACGCTTCCGTTTCTGAGCCAATAGCCCATCTGACTTCTCATCTCCCAGGGATTTGGCCAAATGGTACGTGCCGCAGTATTGTGCTTAGCAAACCAAGAAGTTGCAAAGTAATAAACTCATTAGTAACTAGCCAAGAATGATGCAATGGAGGGAAGTCTATTTAGTGATGGGACTAGTAGTGTCATACAAAGCTGGGTCAGATGTGGAGACCCAAGCAGCTATTTATACCAGCACTTGTTAAAGCAGATGGAAACAACCAACAAGGCAGCCACGTACAGGCTGCAGCCAAGACATGGGGATTTGTACAGACTATCATCAGTCGTAGCCATGTCTTGCGCAACGCGTCTCCTGTGCCTGGATGAGTGGGCCTGAGTTATTTTTCAAACTAAGCAGGCAGAGAGCAGTTTCTAAAGCTCCTGGGGATCTCCAGGGCCTTCTCTAAGTGTCTGGAACTCATGCAAGTCAGAGCCCTAAGTAGCCATAAAGCCCAAGTTGAACATATTGAAGTAAAAGCTCCATACTTTTGCTCTATAGGTCCTATTCCCTACTACCTCTGTTCACACAGCAGGCAGTTCCTCATTCTCCCAGCCAAAGCTGAAGAAGAGAGAAGGTCACGGACACCCATTAGACCAGAGAGAACTGGTTTGGTTATGGCAGACTTGGAGTTAGAGCAGGCAGAGAGAGGATGTACACTGCAGGCTGTACGAGGAGTACTCAAATTGGAAAAGATGGAAAACAGAGGGAGGAAAACTATACAACCATCTGGGCTTTCAGATTACTCAAGCCAGAGAGAAGAAGGCCCGAGTAGGAGAAGCAATACCCTTCTCCTCCTCCCTGCTTGATGTAGTGCTTCTGAGATGTCAGCCAGGAGGGAGCCTGGGCTGGGGAATTGGTAGAGGTTGCTCCTCCCCATGATCCTGGGCTCAAGCCTAGCTGAGGCAAGGGACCAGATGGAAGAAGGTCCTGCCAAAATGAGCAGTTGCTGGAAGGCTCCTCAGAGAGGAAGCTGCAACAGTGGAGAGCTCCAGTGGATTTTAATGAAGAGTTCAGGAATTAGCTGTAATCCAGTAACTGGTCTAGACAGAATGACACAGCTCCCTCACCATTGTCCTGTACCACCCTAAACCAGACTTTTCTGATTTCAGTTCAATATTGAAAGTGTTTTCACATGATATAAGATCTATAAAAGTCTATGAAGGAAAGTGTTGAGCTAACTGCCCACCCACCAGACATCATATTTCCAGCAATTACTTTTTATTCCCAAAATTATTCTCTGGTGTGTTTAGAATCACACTTAGTGCCCAGAGCCTGTTACTTGTGCCTAAACAACCACTGACATTAATTTGATAAACTGGTGTTGAATTAAATCTGTGTATTTCAACATACTGTATTTACCGCTGTACTTATGCTGCCAAGGTACAGCTTTCTTATCACCAATCACCTGGAAAACATGAAAAAAGAATCCCTTACATTTAGTGCTTTACGCTGATAACACGTTCAGTGTGAACAACCATAAACACACTGGGATTACTGTGCTGATCATCACAGCCTTTAGCTTTTTTACATGTCTCTGCCAAAATTATCCTTTTTCCTTTTCCTGATTATTTGACATCAATCTAGAACTTGGCCAGCTAATAATTGTGTTGCTAAGAAGGACCAAGAGGTACTGCCTCATTACTTTATCTCTTTTGTTGTCTCCTTAAAACCAACATATTCTGCCATTTCCCACCAGAAGAAATCACGTTGCAATGGTTTTCATCACAGTTTAAAGAGGAATTTGTAACTGTGTGGTGTTCGTGCAAGTACCTCTGGCAAAGTAGGGAGACCTATGTTTGACGTATGTCTTTATATAAATGTACCTTCTATCTTATGTCACCTCAGAGGTATGTGAGTTGAAATAGTCATGCCACTATTCAGTTGCTCACAATTAGCCTACATAAAGCATAAGCATGAGGTCAGGTTCTTAGCTGACATACGCCATGGCCATTCCATTGTCTTCCACGTCTTCCCATCATCCCCATTCTATGCACCTTACATCCAGAGGAGGAAATATAGGAAGGATCTACCTATTCCAGAAACTCCATATTTCCTTTCCCATTCATGTCCCTTCCATAGGATTTCCCAACCCTTCCTATCAAAAACACCTGTTTTGACCACAAACAGAAGGCTTTGTTTCAGGATGGGACAGAATTAAAGGCAAAGAGATAGCTGCCTGCAAGCATGTAATTAATAAAAACACCCACAATAAGGTCTGGTGGTTTGCTGTGCTCCACAACATACAATTAACATTAAAAACAAAGGCAAAATTAAGTGAAGGATAACTTATTCGAAGTAACTTGAGTATCTGATGGAATGTGAACTTAAACATGTTTAGATAAGATGGATGTTCTTAACAGCAAGCTTGATTGCCTGTGGAGTAATTTATCAGAGACTACTGTAGATTCTTTATCACTTGAGGTCTTTAAAACAAAACTGGTGACTGGTTGACTGGTGGCAAGCACAAACGGCTTCACGGAAAATAGGCCTTTGTGGCAATCTACCGTGGATGTCAGTGAGAGGTCCAACATGAAGGTCAGTCATAGTCCCACCTTGTTTCAGGTCTATGAATCCGTCAGGTGGAATGCCCCAAACTGGATTCAGTGCCATTAGAAGATTTACACCAATGGACACTCTGGCCCAGAGAGTGAGTGTAATATATTCCGGTCCAAGATGCGGTGAAGATGTGTGGAAAGGTTCTTTTTGACATCTGTGCATTTCGGATGACATCTTAGAGGATGGGTGCAGCGCAGACAGTATGCTGTGACCAGGCCTATCACTTCTAGCAAGTATTAGGTGACACTGCCCTCAGACGGTCAAGATGGAGTAGGTAAACAACTCCTAATGCTTAAAATAAACATGATGGCAGGGCTTAACAACTGCCTAAATGCAATTCAAGTAACACACTATAAATAAATTTCTCCATCATGCTCGACTGTTGAGGAAAATGGTTATTTCTTTTCCTACAGCCACCTGTAATGCAGAGTTCAAATATTCCAGCTTAGAAAAAATACAGACTTACAACAAGGGTCAAGGTGGGAGACAAGTGGCCCTATCACTCTTTCAGCTTCTTGCCATTTTTGTTGAGTTCAACCTTGCAAGGAGAACAATGTGCACTGCAGAATCAAACCTTCAGCTGAAAAGGAAGAACAGGAAGGAAATTAAAGGGAAAAATCCTTCTCCACATAAAATCTTTGTACCATAGTTAAATTTGTCTAGAAAGTTAACATTAGAGAAATTAAATGGGCACTGCAAAGTCTTCAGTTAGTTGAGAGAATATGGTATTATCATCAGATATTGAATATAATTACATTTTTATAGCATCTTTGATGCTCAAGGTATGAGAGTGCTCTGCACAGTATGATACTGAGGATGCAGTAATATGTTATACCACAGCTCAGCGAGAACGAGGGGCACTAGAAAGCAGTCAAAATGGACAGGGCTACAGGGGCAGATTTAGGCTCTTTCTGCAGATTTGGTATGTACAGGTTTTCTGCAGAACCTATGTTATCGTGTCCTCCCAAAACCAGCAACATAGTCCCTTGGAGGTGCAGCAGTGCAGGTGTCTCCTCCCAGGCTGTCCTGGCAGCCACAGGCTGAGGGTCAGGCTCCCACCACCACCCTGGCCAAGAGAGGCTGGCGGCACTGCCATGGGCAAGAGAAGGTCCCCACCACTGCAGCTCAGACACTGTAGTGGCAGAATGGTAGCACCTAATCACAGGATGACCCATGCCACTGATCCTGTTCCAGCTCCCAGCAGCCAACACGTGTTGGCGATCTTGCCAGTCTCTGTGTTCCCATCTCCTGCTCTCCACTGGAGGGTATGGCCGGATCCCCTTCCTCACCCCCAGTGGGCTGAAATAGGGTCCTAGGCTGTGGGCAGGGTGGGGGAAGGCCCTGGGGCCAGGTCCCAAGGGACATCAGGGCTGTGAGCACCCTCAGAGGACTTGATGTGGTGTGACACCAACACTTTGTTGCTGTGCAGGACCAACCACCTGAAGCATCCAGTGTAGCCTAAGCAGAGATTCAGGTTGCAGTTCATTGGAGCTAATCTATGCTTGTGCTCCAAAATGGGATGAATCACTTTCCCAGAAGGCCCACTTGTCTCCCTTGGTCGTGTGTGAGCCCGGGGTGATCAATGCAGATGGAGGCATCTGCACTGAGATGTCCACGTTTGGGAAACTGTAGGCAGCTGAGACGTTGCCAGCTCTATTTGACGTTGAGACAGCTGACGTTTCCAGCTCCTTTTCCGAGGAGAAGGACTTGGGGGTA
>NW_010261217.1:0-12362 GCF_000690775.1 Eurypyga helias
ACCATTCCATGATTCTATGACTTAATTGATCTTACGAATTTAAGGAAGTTATTTGCTGACTTACGTATTTAGAAAGCAATAGTTCTTCACATTAATCTAGTCCAAGTTATGCTTTTTGGCAGCAGTTCTCCCCTGACAAGCATTTTCAGGTCAGTATTTACCTACACTAATTAGCTCACCAGCTTGAACAACTCTTAGGAAACATTTTTTTCCCCTAACTACTTACATTCCAGTTTTGTGAAGAGAACCAATACCACAGGTTTTTGAGGGTTTTCTCGGTTTTGTTTGGATTTTTTTTTTCAACTCTATGAATTCACACAAATCTCATTAAATTGCTACAGTAAATTCTTTCAATAGCTTTATGTTATCCTTTATAAAACAGAGAACGGGAATGTGACTGTGGGCTTTGTGCTGTCCCTGACAAACAGAGGTTTAAAATCCCCTCGTACAAAGTCAGAGACCTCCCATTTGGCCAAAACCACAAGAGGCTGCGAGCACTTGATGCAGTGATGGGAAGTAATTTGGTAGGAAAGCAAAACACATCCTCAAGAACTACAGGGATAAACACCAGTAATCCTGACATGGAACCAACATACCCCAATCCTGGCCAGAGAATACATGTTGGGCAAAAACTTAAAGATCTGGGGCAAAAAGAAAAGTAATTGCCTTAGAACTAAACACATTATCAGTGTCTTTCGTCAAGTTCTGGTCCCCTGACCTATTTCATCCTATATGTTTGGAATAGCTTACAAAATAATTCATGAAGGTTCTTCCATTTCCTTCCTATCATTCCTACTATTTGCTTATTACAGCAGTTGTCAATTTTTAAATTTTTTTAAGAATAAATGGTGTTTTTTGAATAGAACTTTTAGTCACAGAATATCTGGCCAATTTCTGTCAACTCCAATTAAGCTTGAATTTCTAATCCTGTGATTTAGAAAGTATAAGATTAAGTCAAGCCAGCATTTCCCAGAGTGGTGGGGAAAGCCATTTAGCTTCTTTCCATTTTATATGCAAGAAATAAATTTCAAATACTGACATTATTTCAATCATGTTTACAGAGTGATTGAATATACCCTTATTCTTTTTTAAAGGTCAAAAAAAATACAAATGAGAGTTGAGGAGCTCAGGTGTTTTGTTTTAAGCAAAGCATCTCTCTTCCTGCCTGACATTTTCGAAATTCATCCTTTGCCTATCTGTTCAAAGTAACGTTGCTAAGACTGTTTACTAATCCTTTTTCCATTTTCCTTCTCTCTGAACAGTGTCGATGTCTATTTTTCAAACTTTTCATCTTTGTGCTCCTTTACCTTTGCTTCTTAGTCCATCCCTTTTAAGCCACTTAATCTACAGATTAAAGCTTGAAAAAATTTGTGCTACCCAACGCTCCGCTAGCCTACAGTAAAATCAGCTACGCTCAACGTACATGTCGTAACTGCCTGATGTCTCACACACACTCCTAATGCATGATGCCATGCTGCCTCTTCTCCAGGGAACACGCTGAGGTCTATATAAAGAAGTTCTCCTGAATTAATCTATAAAGTACAACTCCAGCCATCACTTTGGGAAGTATCTGGGTACATGTTGTAAACTGCCAGCTCTCCATGTCCCTGCCCCTAACAGACATCTCTACAGTGTCTCTGGCATGTACTGGAGGGCCTCTGGGAAATGCTGTACCGGCAGCAGAACCATTGTCCATCATAGAATCATACAACAGTTTGGGTTGAAAAGCACCTTAAAGACCATCCAGTTCCAACCCCCCTGCAATGAGCAGGGACACCTTCCACTAGACCATCACCTTTCAAGAGTTGCCGAGCTTGCCGAGTGGGCTCATGAAACTTCTCCAAAGATGCAGTGGAAATGGTCATTTTGTTCTTCGTGCAAATTTCTCCCTTAAAGCGAATCTATGTATAAAGGGGCAGTGCCTGACACACGTTCTCTTCATAACCAGGGCAAGTGAAGAAATTAAGGTTAAGGCTGCAGGTAGGAGTAAGTAGGTGTGGCATTTCTTATTACCTGCTATTGCTGCGTGTATCAGAGGGGGGTGGGGGCCCCCATTTGAAATGAATCAGATAACAAATGGACACGTTGATAATACCATATCCAATTACTGCTTGCTCCTTTGGATATCTTTACAATCGCGTTCTCAGAAAAATTTACTTTGCACATCAAAACGTTTGAGAATGTAAGCAAAAACTGCTGCTGGGGCTTCCCAGGAGTTACACAAAAAATGCAACTCAAGAGTCTTTGTGCAAGTATTTATCAGTCATCTGTCAGTGCTGATAAAACACTGCTGTAACTGCTCATGTCTATTTACAATGCAAACACCCAATCTGCATACTCCACTATATCATTTACATGGTTCCAGCTAAGCTTAACGTGCTCATGACCATTAACTAGATCTTTGAGATAACAAAGCTCTTTTACCGTTAAGACACCATGCAATTCTATTAGTGCTATCACAAAAATTTAACTTTCAAACTTGCAGTATTGTGCTTAAAAAAAAAAAAAAAAATCAATCCCATATTTTCAAATCTCTGTTCAACTACTGCAGTCAACAAATCAAATAATGCCAAGAACAAGCTCTAAAATGTAAGCACTGGACACATATAGTATTTTCTGCAAAGAAATATTCTAAAAATAGCTTCAGAACTTGTATGACAAACTCCAGGACACAGTTCTGCACTTGTGTCCATCACTGTGCATAGGAAGCTTGTCCCAAAACCCTGTTCCACAATCAAAATAAGACAAGAAAAAGATGACCTAAACAGTAGCATTTTTTTCAGATGCTCCCATTTTCTCTTTTACTTAAGAAGTTCCCCATTAAATCGGACTATTTAGAAAGCCACGCGTAGACTTGTAAGTATTCTGAAGGACTGTATTACGCCAAGGGATACTGAGAGGACTGAACACAGTCCCAACAGCAGCACTTCAGATCCGAAATGCCACTTCAAAGGAGAGGGTTCCAGCTGGGAAAGCAACAGATTTTACTTATTTGCCTCTCCATTACTTAAAAATTATTGATCAACACATGCTGGTTTTCCTTTCTGCCTACATCAATTTTTACATAGTATTCCTTAGGCAAAAACATGTTCTCTGTAGTCCATTTCTCTTTACAGTACTAGGTATATATGGGACTGTATAGGAAACAGTAGGAAAGAGACTTCATATAACTAATTGAAATGGTTCAAAGAAACTGTTCACTCACACACAGACATACAAAAAATACTATGAGTGTTTCCGAACTAGAATTTCACTAAAAGAGGCATTTCTTAAAGTATGACTGTCAAATTCACTGCACATATTTAAGAACAAAATAACCAAAAGCAATCTGTTGTGCTCAAATTACTTAGAGAGACCACAACCACAAAACACCTTTTCTATACATGTATCTGGATTTAAAAAGCTCTCCTCTCCATGAATCCAGGAGCAGCGGAAAAAAACCCAGGACTCTAGCAACCTGAATTTTCACAAAACCAGAGAAATTGTTTCCTCTTTCTGCAAGCAGGTGAGGAGCAGTTGTGTTTCCTAGAAAAGAAATTTAAACAATTCTAAAGAGAAGAGAGAAACAGTTCAAATGCACAAGAATGAAGAACTCTTGTTTCATTCTAAGCTTCCTTTTCCCTATTTAAGCAATTACACACACAGAGAAATTATTTTAACTTAGAGAACCTAGTAGGCTCACAGCCCACAGACTTCAGCTTCTCCTACCTTTTCATTTCAATATTGGAAAGATTTTTGGCAGCTAACATAGCCAGTAAAACAAAAACTAATCAGGAAAACTGGTTCTAGAAGGCCAGCCACACTTTCAGCAGAAATTATTTACAATTTTATTTTAACTTTTATTGGCAATTTGTATGTGTAATTTCATATGCATTAGGCTAACAAGTTTCCTGATATGGAGGAGTCTTTAAGTAGCTATGCAACAGTCACGCAGGATTTATCTAGCCTGGCTAGATAATACCAGTCTGTTCACCATAACTCTTACAATGCTCATTTAAAAGCTTGCGTACTACACTGGAAAAGTTTTAAAGGGAGTGAAAAAGAGAATTTTCAGTGTGCCAGCTACTTCACACTGTCTTCATAGGTGGACATATTTTAAGAATCATAGAATGGTTTGGGTTGGAAGGGACCTTAAAGCCCCCCTAGTTCCAACCCCCCTGCCATGGGCAGGGACACCTTCCACTAGACCAGGTTGCTCAAAGCCTCCTCCAGCCTGGCCTTGAACACTCCCAGGGATGGGGCATCCACAGCTTCTCTGGGCAACCTGTTCCAGTGCTTCACCACCCTCTCCAGGAAGAATTTCTTCCTGATATCTAATCTAAACCTCCCTGCTTTCAATTTAAACCCGTTACCCCTTGTCCTGTCACTACAGGTCCTTGTAAACAGTCCCCCCCAGCTTCCTTGTAGCCCCTTCAGGTACTGGAAGGTGCTATAAGGTCTCCCCGGAGCCTTCTCTTCTCCAGGCTGAACAAGCCCAACTCTCTCAGACTGTCCCCATAGCAGAGGTGCTCCAGCCCCCTGAGCATCTAAGTGGCCTCCTCTGGATTCGCTCCAACCAGTCTATATCCTTCTGATATTGAGGGCTCCACAGCTGGACGCAGCACTCCAGGTGGGGTCTCACCAGAGCAGAGTAGAGGGGGAGAATGCAGTAAGCCTCTTACCAGAAGCAGTCTTACAGCAACTTAGGTATATCTGAGCAGACAGCTCCTTAAAGGTAGCTGAGAAGCTCCAAGTTCCCAGCCCTGCTTTCTCTGTTCCTACTTCCCTAAAAAATCATGGAATAGAACCAAGTAATGTGTTTTCATAGATCCTTTTGCTTGGCAGGAATTTAATCTAAAAATACAAAATTTTAAACTTCCTACATTTTTATTGCATTCACTAACCACTGTACATATCTCAGCATCATATTTAGCAAAAGGTTCTCCATCCAAACAATATTTAACAGTTAAGATGGTCTCACAACCCAGTAAGGAAGTGAATGAGCTATTACACGGCGGGAAGTTAAAGCACAAAGTCATAGAAAACCTCGCCAGGATTGGAACAGAAAATGTGTGGCACAGCCAGAAAGACTTCCTGCCTCCCAGCCCTGTGTCTCAACCGTAAGAAGTTCCTTCCTGAACATTCAGATGCTCCAAGAAAACTCCAGTAAATAGACTAAAAATGCTAAAACCAAGGAAAATTATTGGATAAACAATAACACTTAGGGCAAAGAAACCAGTGTTCTGACAGGGTTTGTCTTCACTGCAACAGATAGCACAAGTTCTTTGCACACACTTGCTTACCCAAATGCCTGTACCGTGATACAGTTAAGGTAGTGCCATTAGTTACAGAATAATGATTGCTTAGTGTTTGGTGCACCAGACAACCTTCACGTGACAGTGCATAGGCTGGCTTTGGCAGCACTCTAAGGATTTATTACATTAATAATGTTGAAGTTGGGGTTTTTTCCCTCTAAAGCAAGAGCTTTCAGCAGTAGCATCAATACCAGATTAAATGCAGTACACAAGTTTAAAACTCATTTTGCCTTTGACTACAACTTCTGTTTGATTCTGGCACTGAAGACAAGGGTACCGCCAGGGGAACAGGCTACACTGACCAAAACAACTCTGAAGGCTTGGAAAGCCTTCCAATACCTGTTTTATTTCAATGAAGTATTTCTTTATCGTTCTATTTGGACTTCAAAATTTAAGTGATCCTTGCTCTTGTGTCCTAGATGAGAGCAGGTATCCAATGCTGTGGCATCTAGGGGTAGGAGGAAGCAGCAGCTGTTGGTGGCAGTGTCCTACAGCTGCTCTACTAGCGCACGGGGGTTGTAAGGACTTTCCCTTCCAATCCCTGCTCAACGCGGGAATAGGTTTGCCACACAAATCCAAGATCGCCCAAGGGTGTAATGAGTTCTAGATATCTAAACCCCGGTAGCTAAACTCATATAAGAAGAGTTAAGTGGCAACCAACTGAAGGAGGGTACAAAATCGGTTCATTGCTGAAGTGAGATGATTTCAAGCATCTCTCGGCTTTAAGGAGCCCACGCTCGTTCCGCTTTCGATGCTCCGTCAGGAGCCACAGGAAGCCCATCGATGGAAACGCAGTCTTTGCTCGTCTCGCACTAGCAACGAATGACGGGTCCTAACTCATTCCCGTCTCTCACACAGAAGGGCAGGCAGACTTACATATGCATCTTCCTTCAGTGGCAGCTTTGTTTCCTTTGGTGGAAAACAACCCAGAGTACAAAGCCCTCCCCGCAGCTGCTTCCTCCTGCCTGCCCCACCTCCCCATCCCAAAGGAAAATTTGCCCGCTGTGAAAGAACATAAGCAAGGTCATTACCATGTCAACTCTTTCTCCATAATAACTGACAAACCCTTTTTTTTATTTATTTTTGAAGCGTCGGGGCTTAACTGAAGCCATTTCGAAATCTGATGGCACAGAGCCAAACATCTTGGAACGTGATCCAACAAAAGGAAAGCGCGCAGTGAAGATCCCGTGCTGGAGCCTGGCCAGACGCGAGGCTGCTCTCGACTCAGAACGCACTAACGCCGGTTCTTCAGCTCAAAGCAGCTCACACAGATTAAAGAAGTGCTTCATAACAAGCAGCCCCACCTAATTTAAAGAGAAGGGGTACGCAATTCACCTTTGCCACGGACACTTCTGCGCTAAAATGAGTCGGACTGCCCGCCCCGTCAGGTACCTACTCACTGGAACACGACACAGAGTAAAAGTCTGTCAACTTGGGGTTTCCAGTTTTCTTCTGCAGGTGGAGAAACCCTGCAGCTGAATGCTATTTCTGCAATATACAAATATCGCTTAGTTCTTCAATTAGCGTCAAGTGCACCTACTGTTCTGCGCCATAAGAGGGGTGGGGGCAGGAGAAAGGCTCAAGGACCACAGGAGCATACACCCGAGCCACTGCAACGCAGCCCTGAGTAGCACCCGCGTTTGTAACAGGAGCAACAGCGTGGGCTGCCGCACGGCAGGGGCTCTGACACACAAAGTGAAGGCCGAGGATGAACCTTCCCTATTGCTCCGAAACCCGTTTATCACGGTAAAACGGACAGTGGCCCTGGTCAGACACCCCCACCCTTTCTCTCCGCACCCACTCCTTCGCCCACACAGAAGATCAGGTACTACTCATTTCCATTCGTTTCTCTCTCGAAACATGAAATATTGCTTGAAGTTTTGACACGTGACGTCAAATTTCTGTACTTCAGGGATTTTCATTCCAGTAAATGCACCTGCCCCACGGAGTTTTCCTGCGCAAACAAAGCCAGAGCAGGAAAACAGCTCAGAGCTCCCAAGGCCTGATGCAGAACTCCCAGGCTCTGGCAGGAAAACCCCACTTTGACCGCACAAGGATGCCAGGAACAGAAACAAAATTTAACCACGTGCGATGACCGCTTTTGTGAGGGAAGCCAGGTAAGGCAGCTTTAAGCGAAGGCAGAAGTTAAGCTGGACAGACAAGAGACTCTGCCAAGCTCACATTTTCATCTCACACTGGCTTAGAAGTGGAAAATGCGCTACGCTCTACGGTTAAGTATGTATTTCAAACGCAGTCAAAAAGGTTCCTTGTGGTTACAGCCTACTGAGGTCAAACTGCTGGATTTCACCTCAAAACCAAGGTGAGCTTCACAGAAGAAACTTCTCCAGAAAACATGAAATAAGATAAGCAAGACCCATTTTTGCATGTTTCTGAATTTTGTCTGACATGCCTTACATGAAGAAACTACGCCAAAACCCTACGAAGTGCCATTATTTACTCTGTGTTACAGCAGATTAGAAAGGCTTTGCCCAGAGCCTTGCTTAGGTACAACTGATTAAAATCTAGTTCAAAAGAACCATGCCACCCAGCCAGATATGAAGAGATTTGTTATTCTAAGACTTAGAAATAGACTGGTTTTGATGCCAGAAGTGAGTCTATCCAAGCTGTTGTTAAATATGTCTATCTAAACTGAGATTTATCTCCTATCTGCCCCAAAGGCAGTAAGAGCTGCCTTTTTTTTTTAATGTTTACTTAACAATTTAATTAGTTACAACATGTTTTCATTTCAGTAATCAGTGACTAATGGGAGTATAAAGTGGGGCAGTTATTGCACATGCACAAAATCAGAAACAATCGCAAAGTGCAGTATTTATTTTGGTATATTAATTCTGTGCTTACAGATTCAAGAAAATGCTTTCTGTATCACAATTTCTTTTTTTTAATTGAAGCATTTAAAAAAAAAAAAAAAGGCAAGCAAAAAAAGAAAACACCCAAACACCTTTCTGATTAGAAACAGAGCTTGGAACATGCTTTCTAATACAGAACAAGTTAAAAATTTCTCCTGCCACTGCAAGACGTCTCAGTCCTGGGAATATCCAAAGATCAATCCACAGGTTTATATTATTTATGTCTCCCTCTTAGCGTAATTATTTGGTGAAATTATTTAATTACCTATCAAATGTTGCTTTGTCCTTCCCGAGGTTTGTATTGGTGTATTGAGGGAATGGAGACAGAACCACTCAGCTGATTTCTGGCGATTAACTTGTTAGATCTAACACCAGCAAAGATATCTATCAACAAAATGTAACGTTAATTCAATCCTACATAAAATATAACATCCCATAATTACTGCTATCTCCAAAGAAAAAAGACAGGAATTGAAAGGTGTGAAAAGGCTCCTCATAACTGAAGATTTTTGTGATGAAGCTTTTGGTCTCCTGCAACACTGACAAAGGCACCTTTTGGGGAGTAGTGAAAGAGTTAACAGGAGGCTGCAGCAGCACTCGGCTGGTGCCTGTTTGCACGCCTGCAAGGTACAGTCCCAGCAGACGCATTATCAGATGAGGGGGAAGGCAAACAAACTGAACTGAAACCATTCTTCAGCAGAGTCCAACCTCTTCTTCCTGTGATGTCACGCTACAAATTGCCAGAGCTCTTTTCTCTCCGCTCCAGAAGGAGCCTGGCTGGCGAGGGGCTGCAGGACTCTGGCAGGAACAAACACGCTCTGGAATTTGGGTTTCTGCCCTCGCAAGCAGCTCACTTCCCGCCCCGTGAGGCGAGGAGCCGAAAAGCTCGTTTTACAGAAAGGAGGCTGAGAGAGAAATGCAAGCGCTGGCACTTTGCAGCGTCCAGGAAATCGTTTCCTAAAGCAAACGTTCCCGGCACGTTTGGATGGACGAGGCTTTGCCGTCATGATCTGCGGCCAAGTGTAAGGCAGATCTACAACGGCTTCATCGAACCGAAAAGGAAGATGGAACTAGGCAAGGGTGGGGATGACCTCATCTGCCACAAATGATACGGTTTTTGACTTTGGAGGACTGGCGATGTGATTACAAATAGCACTTGGAAGAGAAGAGTGACCTCCTGGTGATTACTGCTGGAGATGTACTCCCCTACTACCGAGCTTGGGTTTCTTCTCTGAGGCTTTACAGTGCCACAAGCTTCCCAAAGCACCCACTCCACAGACCTCTGCAAGTCCTTCTGGAATTTAAAAAAAGTCGCAGTAAAAAAATACCAGAGCAAGCTCCAAATCACAGGAATTTTAAAGATACCACTATAATGGTAAGCTCTAATTGCTCCACTGAGGACTCCTTTAAATATACTTTATATGGGTGTATTTTTAGTATGGTGTTTGTTCTTGGCCTCATAGCAAACTGCGTCGCTATCTACATTTTTACTTGTACATTAAAAGTGCGAAACGAGACTACAACATACATGCTTAATTTAGCAATATCGGATCTGCTTTTTGTGTTTACCTTACCCTTCAGGATTTATTACTTCGTAACAAGAAACTGGCCATTTGGAGACATTCTCTGCAAGATCTCCGTCACCCTCTTTTATACAAATATGTACGGGAGCATTTTATTCCTGACTTGCATAAGCGTAGATCGCTTTTTAGCTATAGTCCACCCCTTCCGATCCAAGACTCTCCGAACCAAAAGGAACGCAAAAATTGTCTGCGCCGCCGTATGGATAACCGTGTTAGCGGGCAGCACGCCGGCAAGCTTCTTCCAGTCTACAAACCGCCGTAATAACACCGAACAAAGAACGTGCTTTGAAAACTTCTCGGAGGACACGTGGAAAACCTACCTATCCCGGATTGTTATCTTCATTGAGATCGTTGGGTTTTTTATTCCACTCCTCCTGAACGTCACCTGCTCTACCGTGGTCTTGCGGACCTTGCATAAACCGCTTACGTTAAGTCGGAATAAATTAAGCAAGAAAAAGGTACTCAAAATGGTTTTTGTCCATTTGGTGATATTCTGCTTCTGCTTTGTGCCTTACAACATTACCTTAATACTTTACTCTCTTATGAGAACACAGACCTGGATTAATTGCTCGGTGGTAACCGCCGTCAGGACTATGTACCCCATCACTCTCTGCATCGCCGTTTCAAACTGCTGTTTCGACCCTATAGTCTATTACTTCACATCGGACACCATTCAAAATTCTATAAAAAAGAACCGGTCCACTAGACCCCGGGACATCAAATTCTCCGAAAGGCCAGTTTCGGAAAGCTTCATTCAACACAGCCTTCAGACCATCAAAATGAAAATATTTGACAGTGACTCCACAATATAAACTGTATTAAAAAGACTGTTGGGACTAAACTGGAATTAGAAGCCTGCGTATCTCTTCAGCTGTGGAAATATATTCCGATATGTAAATATTACACTTCCTTCGCGTCACAAAGGTTTGATAAGACTGTAAAAGCGTTAGGCATAATAGTACACAGAAAAAGTATTTTAAGAATTTAAGTCAAATGTCTGTTCTGACAGGCTGTATGTGCTATAAAAGAAGTTCTGGTTTCAGATTAGGTTAACCAAAGTCCAAAGAATATCTGTCGAGTCAAAACCAAATGAGTAGGTGGTGGGTTTTTTTTTCCCTGCAGTTAAAACAATTGCTCATTTTTTATAGGTTTCCAAGTTACGGAGGATGGGGGTGAAACTACCCGGCTTACACTGCAGGATTCAGTTGCTAAGGAAAACAGCACCATATCTATCATGTCGCTTCAGCTACTGTGCCTGCTCCAGAGTTTCCTCTGCTCTCTCTCTTCCCTCCTGTCTTTCCCCCTGCACCTTCCTTCTTCGGGACCATTACGTTCGTAGGAGGCTTCGAACAATGGGCTACCCGAACTTCGTTTCTCCCAGGTTTATCTGATCAAATACGTGCTCTCTCCACAAGCCTGGCCCCCATAAAGCAATTAAATCTTCTGGTAGTTTAGGGCATCTGGAAACAACTCAGACAAACTGGTTTTTCTTCTCACCTCTGTCTCAGATGTCTGTGTAATTATAACAAAATAACCTCTGATGACTGAAGTTAGTGCTTTAGGTACAGTACCACTTCGTTCAAGTCTTTTGTGAGAAGTTCTTCAGCTCAAGACGGCTTCTGAGCAAAACAACATCCTCGAAATAAGGTAATTCAATCTCAGAGTACTGGTTTCTTAGAAAAACATGACCTTTGCTAACTAGAAATGAGCATGTGCATCAACCCAAATGTTTTTTCTAGGAAACTATTTGGTGTCCCATAAAGAAATTCAAGACACAGTAATTTTCTGAAGTGAAACTTCCTCTCAATCTTTGTGTCCTAGAAATATTTTTAACATGGGCATTTAAAATGTCAAATGCTGTTTTCTTGCAAACTTTATAAAGTATAAAAATAAATTACTTGGGGCTACACCGTGGCAAAAATTAATCGAGGCACTTTGAAAAGTCAGAGCCAAGCAAAGGCAGAAATCGACGCGTATCGCTGTTACAGAGAGGAATATATAGACAAAAGTGCTTAAAAATGTCCTGCTGTGCAATTCCCAGCTATTAGAACTTTGTGTACATTTCCCCTAAAATTAATTTAACATCGCTGTAAAAATAAATAAATATTTTAAAAGTAAAAGTAAGTAGTAAGCGTTGGTTATTCCTCCCCAAAAACAATGGAGTCAAGAATAAGAACCGAGTTTAAAATGAATCTGCACTTTAGATTTAGGGCAGTCAGTTGCAACACAGAGCACTGAGGCAGTTTTACTTCACTAATAAATTTTACTTACATACAGAGAGCAGTAAACAACACAAGCAGGAAAGAATGTTGGAGAAAACACATTATTGAGCTGTTATCTGACTGAGTTTACTTCCCTTTGCGAAACTTTTGCTTAACTGTTATAAATCAGCTGTATATTGCCTACTACTACTGGAAAACTGAGTTACTCAAATACTGCCAGTAACTAATGCTGATGGAATTTTAAAATTTAACAGCATTTCAAATCTTTATCCACGTAACTTACGAAAGGAAAATTCAAATAGTACGAGCTTAAGCCACAAAGACAGCACAGATATAAATGTCTGTGTAATATCTGAAAATAGGCAGTTATCTTAGTTGGGAATCCTAAACTCTTCC
>NW_010261217.1:12425-30000 GCF_000690775.1 Eurypyga helias
AAAATGCACAACCCCCCCCATGCGTGGAAAGCCTATGCATTTTCCATATGCCACTAGCAAATCCAAAAATCAGAGCGATCCAAAATTCAGAAGCCAGATACGCATCTCTGATGCCTTGGGGCATCTCTCTCTGCAGAGACTGTTTAATATCAGACTGCCCCCCCAAAAGGCGCCGAGTCTGAAGCCCTTAATGTCACTGCTGGGCTGTGTTTCTCCTCTCCCCGAGCTGGGCAAAGCTGATGCTCGGTTGAGTGACAACTCGTTAATCAATGCCTCTGCATTACAGCAGCGAGCGCTGCGGTACCTCCCCCTGGTAAGGAGAAGCTGCTCTTCCTGACATTACAGGAGTACCGTTGGGGGGGGGGGGAATAATCCGTGATTTAAAAGCAGAACAAGCAGATAAAGTCACGTGTATGGGTACATCGCTCTAAACCAGACTTGCCTTGGTGTATTAATGAGCCTGGGGAGGTACGAAGAGCAGCTCCCTGTGCCTTGCACTCACTCTCCCGGGCAGCGGCTTCTGCTTTTTGCAACAGCGCCTAACTTTCCGAACACTGAACAGCTGGACATCCCAAAACTGTTTGAGGAAGCTTTACGTTTTTTATTAAACATACTTCAAACAAGGCAAAACAACACAAACACCCCCACACCACACACGCAAACAGTCAAAAAGAGCAATTCTGCAATGCAGAGAATCTGACCGTTACTTGAGAAATTCCTGATCTGACTGATTCAGAAGAGGGGGAGTGAGGTTGTACCTCCCACAACAAGCTCATATACAGCCAAGCTACCAGCTGTCCAGGAGTGGATGAGGTTTTCTCCACCTTTTCCAGTTCTGCAACAAGATTATCCTGGAAAGCTGTGGATGGAGCAGCGCTGTCGCTGGTACATTCCTGAACAGCCGCAGTCCTTCCCTCTGCTCCTGCCTTTGACACCAACTCTTCTGCCTCTCTGGTAAGAACTCATGCCAAAATTTAAATCTAGATGAGGAGTAACCATACATAAGCATCTCACATAAAAAAAGGCTTATGTTGCCAGAGGTCCCGAGCATCTGAAAGTGTTGCACCCAGCAATCCCTAAAAGTACATTATTTTTACTCGTATGTCTGTGCAAGGGGGGGAATCGGAGTTCAGTTTTAGAATCAAAACTTTAAAATTTATTCTTTGTAGTCAGGTTTCTTCACCTATGGAGTGCAGATACTGGACGCTCACCATTAAAATAACTGCAGTGAAAATGTAGTTGATTCCAAGTATATTTTTTTTTTTTTAATCTAAACCAAAGCAGGCAGCCACGAAGAGCTAGGTAATTCACCAGCAGTTTCCAAAGACAAGGAAAAACCCCAAACTTTCTATCAACACCTCCGATTTACCTCAACCTATCATTCCTTTAAAATACTTCTCATTTTATACTTATTGACATTTTAATTTCTGGCTTTCACAGGAACAGAAATCAAGTCAAAATTTGTCTCACTCAGTATACGTGTCTTTGATATTTAAAGAAACACCAAGTCAAGTAAGTCTGCACATTCTTCATCCAAATAGGGGATACTCCAGACAGGTAAGAAATCCTTAACTGGAATCAACCTCCAAACTTTTAATCCTTAAGAAAGTAACCTCAGTCACAGAACTGCAGAGATGGAAAACAAGCTCATGAGATCACGTAGAGGATGGGAGCAGCTGTACCGGATCAGACCCCAAACATTCAGCTAATCTACAATCCTGCCTCCAACCGTGACCAAGGCTGGATGCCAGGGGAAGAAGGTAACAGCAGGAGAGGCACACAAGGCTTTCTCTCCTCCTTCACCAGCTGTACCTCAGGACTTCCTGGGTCGGGCGTGTTTGCGTGTTCAGCAACACTAAAAATTTGAAAATCCCATTTGAGCACAGTATCCTCTAACATTGCTTATTCTTCCATGTTATTTTCTAGGACTTTTATCAGGGAGAAGCAATGTGTTTATGCTTCTCCAGCAGTAAATGCAGTATAATAGGGTTCTTGCACCTGGGCAGACCTGTAAATCCTGAAAAGTTCCCTTTTTTGCTAGACTATTATCATTTACACCTAGGGGTTATACTGACATTTGAGCATCACTGACACCATGAAACAGGATACATTACAAAAGGTAAGGCAGAACAATTCTGAACCTCCAAGCTGTAAATGCTCGGGCTGCATTTGTTACCCAATTATCAGAGTGCTCATAAATTGTATAAATACAATTAAACGATTGTCTAAACACAACTGCCAGTCGCTGAATCAGCACATTTTCAGAAGGTACTCAACAGGGCTCATTTAAGATGAACGCGAATGCAGAAAGCCACGCTTGCAGAGCCTAATACTTCTCCATCCAACTTCTTGCAGAAGTTCGTTCTAACCCGCTAATTCTGCTTTGATATTGAAGCAATTTGTAGCCTTTCACATTTATCACCTCCCCCCATCCAGTTCCTGCTACAACTGCTTATAAAGCATGCCCATGTTTTCCTGGAGAAAACTGAACCTAGCACAAAATTAAAACAAACAAGAAGAACCCTGCACACACCATTTGGTCTCCTATAAAACCTATCATTTTGCTGGAAGACTGTGAATTCCAGAACTGAGCATTTAATTCTAAATTATTTTTTCTAGTTAACAAGCAGTCTGTCCTCTCTATTTATAACAAAACCAAAAGCTGTCCTGCACCACAAAGTTTTCTACAGTTTAAACATGAGAATCGAACCGCAAGCAAGAATGGAGGAAAGCCTCTAACAAGAAGTTCCTGTCTTTTTAGGAAGAGGTAAAAGAATACTTTTCCACACACATGAAGAGTTGCCTTAACTCCACCTTTTTTAAACAGTGAGTTGCTGCCTTAAATTCTGAAATAACAATGCTCATAACAGGAGGCATCCAAAATTAACGCTGTTATTTTTGGAATAACATTGTGTGTGTATCTCACACGAGAACAATTGTGTCTAGGTTAACTCTGCTGCTTTTCCAAAAAAAGGGAAGTCAGTAGTTGCAAGTCCTCACCCTTCTGTAAAATTATGCAACACCAGATCTACTACTTCTCGGAAGTTTGCCCTGGTAAGCAGGTTTTTAAAGCAGCTGTTAACGTGATAAAACCTGAAGACACTTCTGGTCACTAAGGAGTGATACTGGATTACAAAAAAAATTACCATTCAACACAGAATCAAGAACTACATTTGACTGAAGTCGAAAGCATCTATAATAAAACTTCAGTGCTTTTATGAAGTAAGGAGAAAAGTACCCACAGCACTGCAGGTATTTGTCAATGGAGAAATTTGTTAAATATATAGCGAAACATGGCAAAAAAAAAAAAAAAGGAGAGAAGACAGATGGTGAAGCAAGTACCAAAATATCTGCCTTTTCAGCCCAAACAAAAATACCTCTAATGAAACCAAATCGAAAATTCTTAGTCTATTTGTTTGCTCAAGTTATTTAACACTTCTTATGTGTGAAAAACTTTACCATTTATACTGCAGGCCCACACTGTGTTTCACATGTTCCTGTGGTTGGGTAGGTGTGGGGGGAAAAAAAAAAAAATTAGCAGCTTTTCTGTCCAGATAAGATCTGCAAGTTCCTCTGAGCGGCTGGTGGGTGCAGCAGGCATCGACAGAGCGTGCCAAGCACAGGCTCTGTCCCAGGCAGGCTAACTCCAGAATGGGAAGGACAGGGTGATGCCAGTTCAGGTACTTACCCAAGCCAGGTTCAGACTAGGCACAGCCTAACTGGCTAAGCCTGAAGTCTCTGTTCAGGGGTTCAGGAGAACGCCATGCACGCAGGTCCAGGCGTTAGTGGCACAGCGCTCCGCTGCACCACAGGCACTTCCCAGCCTGCGCCTAACCCATTCAGACAGGCAAACCCAACCCAAAAGAAAAAAAAAACCTAGAGGGATTACTCTGGAGGATGGTGAGCACTATGCCTACTCAACAGCTGTAAACAAGGGGATCCCCATCCCTGACAAGGGGATTTTTATTACTGTATACACTCAGCGATACAAACACATAATTGAAACACCTTACATTTATACAGTACAAAAGCCAGCACAAAAGCACTTCTTCGGCCTACAAAAAAAACCCCAACCAAAATAAGAAACATGCGTTTATGCATGCAACAACTTAAAGAAAAGGCAGCAGGCAGAGAGACAAAAACCCACTTCCAGTGACATGTAATTTGGTGTTTTGAGTTTGACAAAATACTGTTATCCCCTTAAGAGCTTGAAAATTGAGCACAGAGCTGGGGAAAGCAAAAAAAAAAAAAAGAAACAAAACACAAACCTACCACATCAGAATGATTGTTTGGCACCTGCTTCGCTTCCTAACAGAAGTGAATTCTATCTTCCACAGAAAAGTTAACGATGGAGCGGCTCAAATGACACAGCAATAAGGTAAGAAAGAGCAGTAAAAGCTTAGGACAGTTATTCAGGGCTGTGGCTCAGGTAAAATAAGCAAGACAAAAACCCAAACTAAACCATAACTTCATTCCACCCATTTCACTGGTTTTGTTTGATGGCAAAGACTTACAAAACGATGAAGTCAGGGAGCATAATCCCATCCAAGGAAGAAGCAGCAGTAATACAGCTGCAGAATTTAACCCAAGCGTTTTCTCTTTTTGTATTTAAGGACCCTGCCACATTAAAGTTGCCCCAGTTCAGCAACTTTTTTGTAAAATTAAAGAACTGCAAGTATATCTCCCTGAACTCTAATATATTTTTCTTCCTCGTGGGCAACCTTTAAAAATTCCTACAAGTATCTGCAATGCCAATATGACAAGGCTGGAGGATGAAGTTTAAACTATCTAGAAACAGAGTAGGACTAAAATGAAAATCCTACAGCCGTAGCATCAACACCAAAACACTGTACAACATGAACTTGAAAAGCAAGCATTCCCAGAAAAATTTCACTATTTTTTGTTAAAATGTTACTAATAATCAGAGCAACCTTAAGAAAAAAAAGACCAAAAAAATTACATCAAGTCTTATTTCTGTGACTAACTCTGTACTTGGAAGCAGTGTAGAGACAGGCAAGATAGCTTTATACTGCACCAACAGAGCTGCAAGCTCCACTGAGCAAAAGCTCTAACACCCAGCTCCCTATTACAGCCGAAAATCTATTTCCAGAGACACGGTGACACATTCTCCGCTGCTGCTGCCACGCTGGTAACAGTACGACCTCCCGGTGAACAGAAACCACAACAGTGACTGTAAGCGGGATATACAGCACAACCAGCCACCTAAACCAAAACTGGGCAGAATTAGCTACCTCTTGGTAGTGCCCCCTTAATGACGTAAGGGAGGGGGAAAACGCAGTTATGAAGACTAGTATTACGGATATGATTCACTTTTTAACCTTAACAGAGACAAACATCACACATCTAGTTTAGGTTTGTCATGGAGACAGATGCTCTCTGCAGTCTGTGGAGAGAGGTAACTTCAGAAAGTGAATAATCCCATTGTAACACACCTATTTAAGATAAACAGAATTAATTGCTTTCTGGAAGTGAGGCTCTGTCTCGAGTATAGAGGTAACCTAAATACCTAAGTTAGTCTAGCAACTTAGGACTCATACACCCTTAATATGAGAAACTCTAAAGCAGTAGATGAAGCAGAGAAAAACTTAAATCCTTAACCAAAAATGGCATCCAAATTTCACAGAATGAAAACTCTGCATAGCTGCTGTGTCTTAGGTAATCCCTCTGGTCGTGCCTGTACTTGAATCAAAATAGCATCTTAAGGGTTGGGCTGACTTGCTATACCTGCAACAGATAAATCCACTAATAAATACTGTGCTAACATAACCAATATCTCACAACCCCAGTGAGTGTTCTGTACGCTTAGTGGGTGCCTAACCAAGAAGCGAACACGTTGCCAGCACAGACAAAAGCAGGAAACGCAGGACCTTGGCTGTAAAGAGTTCTGGTTTCTCTTCCAGTAGCCCAGAGGATTTGCTGGGGTGGCAACACCCAAGCACGAATAACAGCGTGAGTCATCTTCACGATAAACAGGAGCGGCAGGGAAGATTTTCAAAGTGATGGTGCAGACAGTGAAGACTATAATTTCGTATTCTTCCTGGTTTTTCAATTTGCCTTCGGCTGTTAAGGCAAATAAAAGTTTCAAGCTTCAAAAAGCGCAGCTTGATTTCTATAAAAGGAAACTCTTCAGGAGCAGTAGAAAGGCATGGGAGAAAGACTCTTCAATATCTTATCGGTGCATTTATTAAAAAGTGTGAGTATATATATGCTCAAACTAAAAAAAGCATATAAAACATATACATGTGTATATGACACTATATGGTATATCCAAAAACACCCAAAAAGCAACTATCCAGACTTCTAAGGATGTGCCTTGTATCATAAAGGCAAAATCATAGACAGTTTAAAAAAAAAACAAAAACAGCAAACACAACCCAACAAAACCCACACATGTAGCAGAACCAGTAATGATCCTTTAGCACTATCACGCCAAGCAGCAGTGGTGGCAGTGACCTCTCTCTCATCACACGTACTTCTGGAACACGCTCATGATGCAAGAAGAAATATATATTTAGTATGTACAGACAGAAAAACCTCAAATCAATTCTCAGTTCCTTCTTTACGGTCAAAGCCGCACCCTCCTAATGTAACTTTTTTGAAAGGAGCATGGTGAGCATGTGAAATGGCATAGTCTGCACGCCTTTCAGAAAAACCCTAGAAAATTCCACATTCGAAATGGTCATCCATAGCAATCTCCACGCTGAGAGAGAATACTCGGTGCCTAAAATCATAGGTTTGGATTGGAAGGGACCTTAAAGCCCATCTAGTTCCAACCCCCCTGCCATGGGCAGGGACACCTTCCACTAGACCAGGTTGCTCAAAGCCTCGTCCAGCTTGGCCTTGAACACTCCCAGGGATGGGGCATCCACAGCTTCTCTGGGCAACCTGTTCCAGTGCCTCACCACCCTCTCTGGAAAGAACTTCTTCCTGATAGCTAATCTAAACCTCCCCACTTTCAATTTAAAACCATTACCCCTTGTCCTGTCACTACAGGCCCTTGTAAAAACTCCCCCCCAGCTTCCTTGTAGCCCCTTCAGGTACTGGAAGGCTGCAATAAGGTCTCCCTGGAGCCTTCTCTTCTCCAGGCTGAACAAGCCCAACTCTCTCAGCCTGTCCCCATAGCAGAGGTGCTCCAGCCCTCTGAGCATCTTCGTGGCCTCCTCTGGACTTGCTCCAACCGGTCGATATCCTTCTGATGGATCCAGAAGATCACAGGAGCTGGGTGACTGATGCCCGCAATTGCTGAGGTGCCTGCCTTCACACCAGTGAAGCCCCGTAGGTGGTTCATACCCTGCCAGTGAGCACACCTGCATGTGCTGTCGTTCTGGATAAGCTGCGCACTTTTTTTGTGCATATGGCTGTCCCTCATTCACAAATTAGGTACTCCTATATTTAAGAAAAGGGAAAATTTTGCTGGTATGAAAGGAGTATGGCTGCCATACACTAGCTTTTCTATGAGAAATGGGCTGCTGTGCAGAAACACGTATGACTCCTGGGGCCCAGAGGGGAGAGTAAGGGAAAGCGTGACTCATTTGCCAGTGCTGAAGTCACTCAGGTGGTTGAACCCACGACTACGTCTGTAGTCGGTAACACAACGAGCCATGGCATGTCCTAAGGCCTTGAGGGCAAGTGGCAAATCACAGCTTGCACCCACACAACTAAACTTTCCCCACTTCTAATCCATACCAGCCGTTGAATATAGTCCCCGAGCAACATCATGCCCTAAATCCTGCCTAGGCATTGTCTGGAGGAGTGCTGACAAATGCCAAAACATGCCAAGGAACACGTTACCGACAAAACGCCCCCGGTGGCTGTGGGGCAATACTCAAGCCTGAACTATTGTCCCTTTGAGCCTAGTAGTGCACATGCAACCCAAAAACCTGGTGTCCTTGCTGCCTGGCCTTACTTGGCTGCCTAACAACAAGGTTTTGGAGTCATTCTTCTCATACAGAAGTAAATCATTTATCTAGTAACTTATTGCATAAAAATGTTGATGGTATGACCACTCCTACTTTGTCCAGTTTTAAAACAAATGACTTAAAGATGTCAAAATCAAAAACAGGACTTCAAACTACACCTACCTGCAGAAGAGGTGTAGGACTTCAGGCATAAACCTAATAGAAAACACTACTGCAAAGGATACACACCACAAGAAAACATACTAACTCCCCTTCCTAGATGTTCAATTCCTCCTTACCAGGAGCACAGAAACCTAATTTTAAATTGTATGCTGCATCCAAGGAAATAGGCACTAAGCACTCTAGTACAGCGAGTTCCACAGCAACTGTGTCCTTGTACAATCAGGCTAGGATGCTGGATAGTTAAGCTTCTCCTGTAACAAATACTAAGGAGTACTTGCTTTCCCCTACCTGGATTTATCCTTTATCCTTAAGTAAATCTTAAACATCCCCATTTAATATTTTTCCCTTACTGCACAATCAAAGTAGGTCTGCTGTTATTCCAGTTCAGTGAGTTTGTCATATCAATGCAATAAAATACACTCTTTGGGAATACGTGGTTTTCCCCAGGAAGGTATTTCTGCCACACTGACCTTCCTAATTTAAAACCAGCAGAAGTCTTTGGTGTGGGGTAAGGTATCCGAGTATAAACATTAACTGCATGGTTGACAACCCCTTACTGCAAACACTGAGTTATGTTAAATCAATGATACATGATAAAACAGTAATGCAGATTTCACTGCAGATGTTTAATTGACAACAGAAACCACAGAGAAGCAGCTACTGGTGAAGGAAAACCTTTACAGAGCACAGTTTCGGCAAGCCTACGTGGAAGGAGTTACAGACACAGTGAAATACACTTGCTTACTTTTGATCATATTTTAACTATTAAGAGAAGGAGCCTTGGAGAGCCATCTTTATCTTCCATCAGTCACTGACACTCCAAACCACACTAAAACTCTAAATGGCAACACATACTGATACTGGTGTTCCTTCTTCCTTTGACAAATACAAACACCAATTAAGACATGAGGTGTTAAAGAGCAATACACCCAAAGAAGGCTGCAGTGTAATGCACCGCTTGGCTTCAACATCTGTTTGTCTACCATGCAAACACCAAAAAAACAGTTGAAGCTAGCAGACCGCAACAGACCGTGAAGGAACTCTCTTTAGCCTGCCACAGTGCACCTTCCCATTCTGTTCAGTTTGCTGTTGTGGGGTTGTAGAAGGCAACACCACTGCCTCTCGTTCCTGTTAATAGCGAAAGCTACCAGGTAACCTTTTAAAACTGCCCCCGTGCAAGGAACACCCCTTGGACTACTAGCGCTCATAGGGGTGAGTTAACAACACAACATCTTACCCTCTGTAGAGCTCACCAGAAAAGCACGGCCATGCTTCTTTCTGTAACCCGCCTTACCGTGCTGGCATGAATTACCTTATCTTTGGACAAGGTTGCTGTCAGTCTGCAACTCCAGTGCAGAAGAACAAGACCCCTTCACTACCCCAGTCCTGGGCAACTGAAGCTTGATGGAGCAGAAGGGCTTTGCACATCTCATCTCTGGCCCAACAAAGGCTGGCTTGCAGAAAAAGTATTTTGTAGTGCGGCCCAAACTATTTTAAGCATGACAAATGTGATGATTTAGAATATGTGTATGCTCCACGGTCTTCATCTAAATTACATGTGAAAAGGTATTTTTGCAGGAAGCACGTTCCCTAAGCAGCAATGTGAAAGCAATCTAGTACCTTGCTTGTTCCTCCCCGTTCACAGCTTATGAGCAGAGTACAAGCTGAGAGACAGGAGAATACAACTGGATTGCCTTGCAGATACAGACAACAAAGATGGATACTCCATAGTGTTCACTTTCTTCAATGACACAGCACAAAAAAACCCCCAACAAAACCCAAACCTGTCACATTGTTCCCAGAAACATTTCAGATGTTATAGATAATACACTCTTAAAACAGACTGTGAAAATTGATAGACTTTGTATTTTATTTGCTTGCTCTGAAAACCTGCTCTTCCTTGTTTCTTAACACACTGCAGCAAGCTGAGACACTCTAAGGGAAATTCAGGCATTCTGAAATTTGTTCACACAACCTTCATCTGAGATACTCAAAATTATTAGTCTTTTTCTGGCCACAAGAGAGATCAATTTAACAGAATTATGTCAAAGGCTCAGCATGAATTCCCAGGCTGGCAGGTAAGAAGCTATCCCCTTCATAGGGAACACATTTTAACTCTGCCAGGGTTTAAATCACATTTATATCAATATGAGAAAAATGAAGCAAAGGCTATAGGGACCTTCATTTTTGAATCTACAGCAGTTTCAGTTCCCTTTATTTCAAGTTACAAAATTAAAATAGTGCCCAAAATACTGTAGTGAGATGAAACACACAAGTGTTCTACAGTGAAGAAAGAATACTGTATGGTGTATTTCTATTTTGCCAATAAAAATTATGTAGCATTATTAACATATTCTAAACTGATCTCCACATAATCTTCATCTGGAAGCATTATAACCTCACTGGTAGACAACATTTGAGTGGATAATCTCCCCTCAGCGTTCAGTAAGTATTTAATGAAGAGGCAGTATTTTCCACATGATTGATTTAGTACAGACACTTGCCCCTTTTCAAAATTAAGAATTATTGAGAAGAAATCAACTTTTCTTTTTCTGGCTATAGTTTTTTTTGTTAAAAGAAAGCATGACCTAGAAAAGCTTAATCTCCTTCCTAAAGTACAGATGACTAAATCAGCTAGCTATGCAATAAACATATTCACAATGACTAGCAAAGGAGTGATATATTATCTTCAAATACCAGTAAGGAACAGAATCCTTCACATTCATTCGATATAACTTCCAAAGTCAGATAAAGGTCACATGCACTTAATTTTTTCCTCACAAAAGCTCTGTGACAAGTAAAACTCCAATAAATTCAAGCTACTCTGTATTCAGTTGCTCAGTCCCTTTAAATCTCATATTCAAGTCCTGCTTCCTAAAGCAGTCAGGAGAATGAGGAAGCTCTGGATAAAGAGACCTGACTTTCCAAAGAGCAGAGAAGCCTTATAATGAAATGTACTACCTGTGGGGGAAGGTAAGCACTAAACAAAAGTACATGGCAAATAATTGGGGAATCACAGTTGCATTATACAAATATTTGTAAATAAATATTCTTATTTCAAGCTAGATATTTTTTGCATAAGCTTCATTCATTCCACGCTTTTCTTAATTTTTCTTCACTTTAACACTTTCCAGAAAAAAAAAATTCTCTAACCATATTAGGAAACTTGAACCTTCTTGAGATTGCACATTTTTTGAATTACCAGTGTGCGATTGAACGACGACAATCAGGGAATTTTTTTAAAAATTAACCCAAAGCAATCACTTATGATGAGATTTTATAACTAAGCAGCAGTCATCTGCCTTTTCTGTCCTCCTTTATCAAGCATTTGAAGGTTGAGATGTTTACTGGCATGAACTACACTTCTCTAATTGCCTCCCCCTTCCTGAGGGAATTACTAATCAAGCAGACACTTTATAAACCTTGTACACTATTACATGGAGACAATATCCAGGTAATAAACTGCAGAAGAACACGGTAAACCACTCCTTCGTTCACTAGCTGAACCTTTCAGGGACACCTGACCTCAACAGCCTTACAAGTCAGCCACAGAAGCATTTTCTCCCACTGCTAATAAGTTACACCTCTCAGACTCAACCGGCCAGTATTTAGATGGCACAGGTGGATTTTCTGCACTAGAGGCCTCACGGCTATATGTTTCTATAAGCAGCCTTACAATGTACACGCCTCATGTCCTTCACTGTAGTGACCCGGAGACTCAGCAAGACATTTTACTACAGATAACATTTCACTACTTCTCCTGAGCCAACACTACGCAGGTTGTTGCTCACAGCTCCCAGCCTTTCCCATACAGGCAGCTGGAGGAGGCAATGGAGGCCTGTACGCAGGCTCCAACTGCCCAGAGCTGCCTGCTACAGCCTCCCTCAGCTCTTGAGGGAACCCTGCTGTGCCCGGTAGTGACAAGCCCGGCGTGACTGCAGACTGTCCTGCGCCTGGGGACATGCAAGATGTGACACAGTGGTCAGTGAAGCAGAAGGGTCCTTGGATACGTGCGCTGCACATTGCTTTTTATCCCCTCCACTGTGCTCCACTCTGCATCTCTTACTGGCACCTTGTAGGTCCCTTCCAGCTGAACTACTATTAACGCTTAAAACAGCTATATAAGCCACCCCAAAACACTACCAAATATGTACCTCTGGCAACTCAAGAGGACAGACCCAGTACATTAAAATGCATTCAAACAGAGCACTCTGAAAACCTGAAATAATCCTTTACTTGCTGTTGACATTATAATCTGTTTCACAAAAGCTACACCCGTAATTTTTGAAAACACGATGCTTTCCATTTTCCAGTCTGAAAGCGCAAGTCCAAATCATGCAGTGTTTGAATTAGTGGGTAGAAACTGGTAGATACGGCTTATCATTGATTGGTCTGCAAGCTGACTTTGCTTTTTTCCCAGCAAACTGGTTTGCTGAAGGTAGCTGTAGCCACTTTTTGCTTATAAAGAGTCAAACTTGGGTATCTGTACCTCTGCCTTTTGTTCTCAGAATGTTACAACTCTCAAATAAGCACTTTTTATATGCCTGCAAGCTTCTTAAAATACTGCTGCCTCTTGAAATACTGCCTCGTTTCCCCTGTTTCTGTAGGCTCTGCTTAAAGGCCCCCAAGCTCAAGCGCTTTCAGGTAGCCTTATTCAAAGAATGGGAAATCCATGAAGAAATTCATACAGCAGTGTAGAGGCTACCTGCGTTTCCCAATGTGTGTTCTCAGAATCCAGGAATATAACTCCACTGCCTGGAAAAGTATCATCCATACTAGAAAACTGTTGACTTTTCACTCCGAAGTCACATACAAACTAAAACACAGATTAGTCTGAAAAGAGAACTTGCTTCATGACTGACTATCCCATTAGCTATGGCATCCATGTTTTTTTAACTTCCCAGAACCGTAAAATATGGGATGGGTTCTTAAAACAGTCGCTTTGTGTGTCTCTGGTCAAAATTAGCAGTCTTTATAGCCTCTTGTTTTGTGGCATTAACAGCATATTTTTGTTTTACAAGTGACATACAATATAAAGAAACAACATTTGATTTACTGAGATCCAGCCTAAAAAAACCAAACCCAACCTCCCAGCATTTTGTTTTCATGGCATCCGAAAATAGTAAAGTGACTGAAGCGCAAAGGACGAACCAAATCAATATTTTAAGTACTATTAACAAACACATCAGATGCACAGAACTAAGGCTCTGTTGCCAAGTCGAACAGCAACTGGATAAAAATTAACTTACAAATAAAAGCATAGAATTTATTGCCTTGTTGTTGGCAGCAAAATACCATTTAAGGGTATTACCCTTAAGATTCATGCCAGACTAGTAAGGTGATGTTGGCTTACAATCACATAAATCAGCAGAGCTATGTCAACTTCTTCCTCTGATATACTGCTTCTTTTCAAAACCTGAAGACATGCCAAAACTAATCCTGTTTTGCTCTTGTAATTGATTTTGCTAGAAATAAATCTCAGCAAGACCACAACCTATTCCACAGACTTGGGTACGATTTCCTAGATATGCACATTATACAAGAACAAATACTACTTTAAAGCATTACTTACAGACTGCCAAGCGAGAGACTCCATAATTCGATGTTCACAGCGTTCTAGATGCTTTATCATTTCCCTTGTTAGGCTTGGCTCCGCTTTAATAAAGCTTTCAATCACTTTGTAGAAGTCAAAAGCTTTTAAATCGAATACATTAAGAATCCATGGGAAAGATAAGTCTGTTTCCGCACTGGTACCATCACTTTGTGAAGCATTTCCTGCAGGAAAAACGGACCAAAATTATCAAGAGTACTACATTCTTTCACTTTTGTGGGGTTTTTTTTCCCTTTTTGTATTTATTGAATCATTGCTAGTTCAGAAATTTCAGTGAGCACTTTTTTTGCTTTTTGCTATTTACTGTATTTTATGTATTAGAACAAATGGCAATATTTATCTGTAAAGAACAAAGCTATTTAGGACTTCAGGTTCAACTTACTGCCATATGTAGCCATGACAACTTCAACAGCACATGCCAGAAGAGATGTGTGGAAGATGTTATCATTCAGAAGTTTGCTAAGGAGAAAGAAAGTTATTAATACTTGTCCTAACACTCAAATAGCAGACTTCAGTAACAAGTTAGAGGCACATACCTGAAATTCTGGACTGAGAGGCGCTCTTCCTCCTGAAATATATCAATCAAACCAAACTTGTGAATACACCTAGTGTTTGTAAATGCAATACCAGTACTAAACTACCAGTACTAAACTTACCGACTTTAGCATAGACTCCATTACTCTGTAATACAGACGTACTCCAAGCTTGTATCTCTGTTAGAAAAGAAAAAAATCAAGAACCTTACAAGAAGTTTTAACAGACTACAACAGGCAGACTCTCATGTTTTAACAATTCAGAACATTTCTGTTCTTGGAAGAGCCACTTTAAAGAAGTCCCCAGTTTCAGTTGCCAACAGCACTGGAGAGGCCTCGAAGGCTACTAAGGTTTGTAGCTACCACAACTATACCAAGACTTAATCAGGTGTTGATTCACAGCAAACAGGATAAAAAGCACAGCTGAGAGACAGCAGACTGTGGAGTACAAACTTGGCTGGATTTGTTTTCCAAAATCCTTGTTGAAAGCACAGCTGGCCTACCAATTTCATAAGGAAGTGAGTCACCTTCTGCAGTTTTAGACTGTTACCTTAATGAATGCAAGTACTTGGTTCACTAAATGTATTTTGCCCAGCAATTTTCCCATTCTTCATTAAAGTATTCCCAACATATTTGTACGCAGTTCCTATGGCTCCTTATATATTACGAATAATTTGTTGAATCCTATCTTTACACGCTTTAGGAAACAAAAATCCCTCTCCATTCCTCAAGTTGAAAAGAATGCTGTTGCTTTGTACCGTTACTGATCTGCACTGAAGGAGGACAGTCAGTAAGTCAGGTCTCACATTTGCTAGTACCAACAGGGTTCACATGAGCAATACCAATGTGAGACCAACAGGGTTCACATGAGCAATACTCAACCAAAATGCTAGTTACCTGTGAGCCAATTTCAGCACATCCCTGTCCAACCGCTTCAGCAAATTTCTTTTTGAAGATGTGGGCAAGAGTTTCCACTCTTTTCAGGATACTATCCTTAGGGTTCACTGTGCAATTCTAATAAAGGAGGAGGGCAGGGGAAGGAAAGGCAAAGAAAGGACATTTTACTTCAAATACGTTTTAATGGTTCAATCACGAGTCCTGCTTCACTTCGTAACATTTCTCAATCAGCTCATCAGCATAAATAAAAGTGGAGTATTTAAAAACACAGAATCATTGTATACATTCAACAATTTCCAGTCACTGCAACTTTGTGTCTCGCATACAACTAGCTGCAACCAAGCCAACTAATATGACAGTAGTACCATCAATGTTAATGTCTTTAAAGTTTGAAATACACTTGAGTTGCTGAATATGTATATAAGATACTCCAAGCACATCCTCCTCCTCTTCTTTGCCTCCCTTTTATATCCCCTTCCTTTTCCATCTGACACATACCTAAATAAACTTTAATATTTAGTGCAGTAACAAAAATATTTAAGAACTTGCAAGGTTCCAGTACACGTAAATTAGAAGTGCTTTCTAAATTGAGCTGTTATATTTAAACCATCCTAATTAAAATGTACTTCTTCAAAAAATGGTTGTTAATAAAGGAGTTTCCCAAAACACGTGCATCAGGTCTACAAGTGTATAAAGTTACTTGAGCAATAATTCCAAGAATCTTTCACAAATCTTCCTTCTAGTTACTTACATTGAAATACATGATGAGAGTATCTGATGGTGTATCAGTTGCAGAGTTCAAAATCATAATCAGTTGCTGAATGTTATTCATTGCAGCTCTGGAAATATACAATGAAATGCATAATAAACATTAAGGTCGGTTTGACAGTTTCCAGAAACGGAACAGCAATTCTACAAATAAAAAAACCCAACAACTACGTAATAATTTTAGTTCTCACTCTGGTTATCAAAAACCTGATGGAAAAAACTGCTGTATTGTGTAAACCTTTGTGAATTCTAATATTATTACGTAATCATCTATTCGTTAGAATGATGATACTCCATAAGCAAGTAACCAAAACCATAAATTAAGTAATAATCTCTAACAACCACTTTTAAAAGCAGTAAGATGGTAGAATTGCAATCCCTGTACATGAAAATACTCAGTTAAATCAAGCAACTCCCAAACAAAACAAAACCAAACCACTCCTTTGGCTGTTGTACAAAAAGAATGCGAAAGACTGGTGAATGAAGACACCCGTTGTGTTTCAGTCATCCGTTCACAAGTGGAATAACAAAGTTGTATTAACATACAGCAGCCACAAGAAAATACAGCCTTTTTAACACAGATGCTTTGAAAAAAATCTATCTTTCAGAGGCAGGGCTGTCAACATTCCTATTGGCAATGGCATGAGAATGCAGAATCTTCCCTCTCCTTGGATCTGAACCCAAGCCACAGTTACTTAAATTCTTAATATAATGCAAATTCCTTCTATTTCCAATAGAAAGACTACAGTTTCTGTACTCCTTATTCTACCTGCTGTTTCTGTAGGTAGGTTAGAAGGACCTTAGATGTAAACTCTTCTTAATGTTTACAGCACTGTGTGTGGGGAAATGGACATTAAATACATTTTTCACTCTTCCCAAGAAATACAAACAGTGCCTTCTTAAAATGAAGAAGGAAAAAACCCTTTATGTTCTAGATGAAAAGTAGATAAAAATATGAATAGTTACGAATAGTAGATGAAAAATATTAATAAAGCTTTATTAATTCAGATATACTGAAGTATTGAAGAATGCCTCCATATACAGTATTATTGGCATTATTTCAAAGGTACGATTAAAAACCAAAGAAAAACCACTGACATCAAAACTATTTGTATCTCTACTTACGGTGAGTGTGTATGTCTCTGAAGAAAGCATTTTCAGTTTCTCTGCTACAACTGAAATCCTCATGACAAACATTTTTTATGACTTTCAGAAAGATCACTGTTGTAAGGTAACAGAACATGGCCTCTTCTCAAATAGTATATAGGATCACAAGATGACTGAAATACCTCCAGATGGGGAGATAAAAATAATAATGATCTTATCACACAGGACAAGAAGATATGTGGATGTGCTAGCATCTAAAAACAGCCCACACTTCCAACTTCTGGGGATATCATGTATTGTTCTGCCTTTATTATTTGCACGTACATACAGAACTAATGATATATCCAGTATGTCCATAAGTACTAATATGGCCTGGGGTTTTTTTAAACTTACTTCAAGTTGTGCATTAAGCAACAGCATTAAGTTTCTATTCTTTTGGAAAGGTTAGTGTATTAATTTCTCTCCTAACATCTCAGTTTGATTCTTCCACAGATATTGCCACTGTCTGAATTTTTTACTGTGGTTTTGGTTTGGTTTTTTTGTGGTTTGTTGGTTGG
>NW_010261217.1:30031-45540 GCF_000690775.1 Eurypyga helias
GTGTTGGGGGGGGGGGGGGGCTTTTATTTGTTTGTTTTAAATTTCTGTGCTATTTAACCTCAGTTTGGTTCATACCACTAAGAAAATAAGTGGAGAAAGAAGAAAAATCATTATAACTATAATGTGCAAATACACACTTCTCGTTAATCTGCTTTGTAGGAGGTTTTGGTAAAATCACTTCTGCCAAAACTCTACTAGTGATAAGGAAAAGGAGAAGACAGTGAAAAAAACTAAAATGAAAACACACGACTCATTCTCATTATGCTCTGAACTAGTACTTACACCCATTTTATCTACTGTTTTCTGTATAAATAACCAGATACAAATCCAGTGATGAAAATTAGTAGTTTCTCACCAATTTCAGCAGGCTTTAGAGCAGATCCTAAGTGTCTCAGTCCAGAAAGAAGACAGTATCAGAAGACTGAAAGTAATAAGCGTGGTGTTTCAACATAACCTGTAAGAGGCTCCACTTAATTCAGGGAATGCTAGTGAGCCACTGTCCACACTCCGCAGGTGACCAAAGGTTTGCTGCCATCTACTGACAGCTCTGTGGCTTTGTGAAAAGCAGTTAACTGCAGCCCAAATCACTGCTGGTGGATAAGCCTTCACTCGAACTGTCTTAAATGACAACAGTTTTGGAAAACTCAGAGAAAAGTCCAAGTGTGGATGGAGAGAGAATCTAAACCTCTCACGATCAAAGTTGATTTAGCACATCTCACATTTTTAGCAATGCAGAAACTCGGTACTCCTGGACTTTGTTAATAAGACTTCAGGAACATTAATGAAGCACCTTTCACAGTGTTAGAGGGCTTTAATTGTAGTATAACTGAAAAGTGTCAATAACTATATCTATCTGTCAAAAATGGCATTTGTTGTCAATTACTTCCTTAAATACACTGCATGTTAGAGATGTCACACATTCAGTCTGGGAACCGAAAGGCAAATTGATGCCTTCATGGCTAACAAAGCACCACTGTCAGGTATAAGACAATCAAATAAAACCTTCTGCAGTCAGAGGTGAATACAAGTTATTTCATATACCAATCAACATCTACCTCAGCTGCATGTCTCCTATTATTTTTATGAAGAAGCTTTTCAGAAACTTGCTGCTCTTTTGGCTAGAAAACAATTAGTTTCTGCAGATAGCATTTATTAGATTTATAGTGGATACACAAGCCCAGAGTCTAATTCATCCTTCCACAAGCATCTAAACACTGTAGAAGTATTTTTTATTAAAAACACAAATAATTTTACTCATTTGAGAAAACTGAGGTAAGAGTTACGGGCACAGTAGTTCAACGTCTCTCATCTCTACAGCATCCTAAAAAGAAAGGCATTTTTATAACCACCATGGAACAAGAACTTTGCTGTCCGATTTTAAGCCCGACACCTTAAGAACGACTGCATGTGCAGACACTTCTCTGCCAACACAGCACACAAGCATTCCAGTGACACAGCTGTTTGAGTGTCCAGGCAAAAACATGCTGATTTTGTCAAATAAACCTACGTGGCACAAGGATAAAAATGGTACATGCAAATCTCCTTTCCTTTGGTTAAGTGAATTCAAACTTGCAGTCTTTCTGCATTTGATTGTTCATCAAACAACCTCCAATTAATGCCAAATTTCTAACAAATCTGTTTTCCCCAACAGACCAAAAAATGATGCTACTCTGAAATGTTAATCTTCCCATTCAGAAAAAACAATGCCAAGAAGAAAAAGATCATGGGAGAAGAAATGTGTGTGCCTATATATTCTGGTATCAGGAAAAGAAGCCAGAAGATACAGCGCTAGAGTAAGGATGGGAAAGGAAAACGGAGGTGCAGCAGACAAAAGTACTACCACGGAAGTATAAAGCTGTGTTCTCACAAGAATACAGTAAAATATCTTACAGACATCTCGTGCTTCTTAAAACAACTCAGTAAAAAGCTTTCTCTGTTTTCCAGCAACTTCACTAGGAACTGAGAGCACTCAGTACTTCTCACCACATGCTCAGTGATCATTAGTGACCAGAACTACAGTCTGTTTTATGAGAAAAACAAAAAATAGCCCACAAAAAAGCCCCAGAGTTGCTTTAAAATTGAAATAACTACTCTGAAGATGAATATTTCTAGTTAGAATATTAAACAAAAGAACACGGCTTAAAAGAAAAACTTACCGAACAGGAGTCTGTGGAAGTATAACATTAAGTTCCTCATCTGGATGGGTTTTTACTGGTGTCCTCTCCAACTGTGAGCTACAGAAATGGAAGAAAAAATTTATGAAGAACTAATGTAATTCAAAAAAGAGTATTTTCTATAAAGACTTATTAATGTGAAAACTGCAGAACAGATTTTTAGAAGATCTAGATGTCCAACCACTCCAGCTGTCAGAACAGTGTACTTTAAATTCCCAAGTAGGTCTGCTTTGAGCAGGATGTTGGACTACATAACCAAAGTTCCCTTCCAACTTCTTTTTTTTCCCTATGATTCTATTTACAAACAACTTAATATATCAGCTGGTATTCACTCTGTTTTGATCTAATTTTAAATTAATTTATTTTTCTAGGATAGATAAAGTCACAGACTCACATCAAGTTATGGAAGTTTTGAATTGTCAGAAACCACTGGAATTTAAGAATATGACTAATAAAAAAATGTATCAAACAGAATCATAGAATATTTGGGTTGGAAGGGCCCTTTAAAAGCCATCTAGTCCAAAAGCCGCTGCAGTAAGCAGGGACATCTTCAATTCGATCAGATTGTCCAGGCCTCATCCATCCAGACCTTGAATTTTTCCAGGGATGGGGCCACTTCTCTGGGCAGCCTGCGCCAGTGTTTCACCACTCGCCTTGTAAAAAATTTCTTCCTTATTATATCTAGCCTAAATCTACCCTCTATCAATTTAAACCCGCCATCCCTTGTCCTGTCACTACAGGCCCTTGTAAAAAGTCCCCCCCAGCTTCCTTGTAGCCCCTTCAGGTACTGGAAGGCTGCAATAAGGTCTCCCCGGAGCCTTCTCTTCTCCAGGCTGAACAAGCCCAACTCTCTCAGCCTGTCCCCATAGCAGAGGTGCTCCAGTCCTCTGACCATCTTTGTGGCCACCTCTGGACCTGTACCAACAGGTCTATGACATCTGAACAGTACCAAGAAATATGCCAGGGCACTGGCACTCAATTGTTTATTCTTCTAAACCATCCATGGCACATTTCTGTCCCACACAGACTACCGTTTCCCAAACAATTTGTGGGTACAAGTCAGAAATCAGAATGGGCTGAGGACCACTCCCAGCAGGCAGCTTCTAAACACCACCATCTGATTTTAGGCAGAAGGATCTGGACAGTGAAGACCCAAGCCATTCCCCATGCCAGGTGGCTCTAGACCCTTAACACCACCTTGGGCATATCTAAAATCAACAAGCAAGATTGGCCTCGGCCTCTTCTCATGATTCCTCAGCTTTCCCTGAATGACAGGGGCTTGCACAGAGTAAGAATTAGAGTAGAGCTTCCAAATCATTTTAGGCAGTCACAGACACGTTCTCAAATTATTGAAATGATAATGTAAAGCAAGCCTGGTGATACCAGAAATACCTTAGCTGAACTACAAACCTAAGAGGCCAACAGGACACAAAGATCTCCATTTTTAACATGAGGGGGTGGGAAACAACGCAAGTTCACATTTTCTATTATAAAAGCAGTAAATGGAAATATTACCATGCTATGACATCAGGCTGCAGAGTTTCATCATGATCCAGAAATAACCTTGCATCTATATCTTTGTTTTTGAGATAGAGTTCATCATACTGTTTCGAGAGAACCTCAACCTCAAAAAAAAAAAAACCACAAAAACAACTGTATTTTACAGGAACAAGTTTGACAATTTAATGAACAATATAAGCTAGTCCTACCTCATGAATACAACGCTGAAATGCTAAGAGAATGACCTTGGAGCTCATAAAGTTACTTCTTACACAGCAGCTGTAATGTACCCAGAGGAAAATTATTGTTCCCACACGCAAAGATAACCTTTTATAAGAGAAAACAATCCAAGATCATGAGACTTTTTTGAAGAAATGTAGGTCTTGACACTGTAAAAGAGCTAAAAATAGCTAGAATGGGAGACCTAGATGTGCTAATCAAAGTAATACTTCCAGGCTCTTAAATCTTTCCTTCAAAGAAAAAAAAGAGAGCAGGAAATGTAAAATGATTGCCCTTAGAACAGCTGCCAGACAATCGGCTCCATCCCCATCTCAGCTGGTTTGGAGATGAAGGCCAAGACCCAAACTCAAACCTTCTTGTTCTGTTTCCCCATTTCATATTAATATTTGTACTGGTGTAGTTCTTGAGACATGCCTATTCCTACAAAAACACAGACCATTATTTTATATCCACATAATTGTTTTGTAAATTGCTGTTAAAAGTTTCTCAGTTGATTAGATCCCATATTGCTATGACGTCATTTTGCATGAAAAAGTTTGTTGGTTTGGGTTTTTGGAGTTTTTGAGGGGGGGAGTAATATTTTCATTTATTTATTTGGAGTGAATAACATGAACTGGAAATATAGAATTTTTTTATCAGGGCCAGATACTGGTCACCAAATCTGCTCCTGCAGAAGCAGACAGTCACCTCAGTTATCTGTTTCCTGAGCCCTCAAACATACTAAATGATGCTGTGCTCTGGCAAATTTCTGCTAAAAAAAAAAAAAAAAACCAAAAAAAAACCAACAAAAAAGGCAGCAGAGTATATGAACCCAAATTAGTCCCTTCCCAGTACCAAGAAAAAGCAAGGTGTCAAGTACCTCCTACCCAGCTTTGCTCCTCATCCCCTCGTACTGTTGCCAAATGAATTTGCTCCAAACATCTCATGGTTAAAACTTTTGATTGGGACTATTAGATCAAAGATTATCTTTCAATTCCTGCTATCATGATTTTTTATTTTAAAAGTTCATTATCTTTTCATTTTTCGTTATCTTAATGGCTTCTGCATTCCTTTTGTCTGAAATATTCCACTATTTCATAAATTTCTAGAAAATACAGATTCTCACTGCAAAAACAGCAGCTCTTAGATGAAATGGCTGAACTGGGCTCACTGGGAAGAAACCTTCAGCCAGAAATAAGAGCTCTAAATCAGTCTGTTCATCAGTCCATAAAGCCTGACCATCAAACACACAGTGAAGACAAATTAAATACCAACATTAAGCCTCAAAAGCTTTTATTGTTTTGGAAACAACATTGAAATTTATTGAAAGTTGAATGTTTTTTTAATGAAAATAAGTCAATTTACATGTCCCATATTATTATCTATCATACCGATGATCTCAGCTATGACTGATGGCTAGTTGGATCACATATATGAACTGACTACCTCTGACAGACAGCCATACAGTTTCTGGGTTTTTGACAACACCCCCTCAGGCACTCAAGTTTCAGGAGCAGGGATGCCATGACTGGATTTTTCTTCAGTTACACTGTTTTATAGAATTTTCACCAGCAGAGTCTTAGACTGAAAATTTTGATACTGTGCTTAAATTCAGCAGCTTTGGATGATTTCCCACATTGATTTAAGAATAAGCTGTATAATGACCTTAGCCTGGAATTTTATACAAGGCTTGCCAACTATATATACACATAAAGTCTAAACAGACTACTGACACCCTGAAATTAATTTTGGAAGAGACTAAGATCTTCAGTGGGCCTTTTACTTTGTCCCCCACCCAACACACGATGAAACTGAACAAAACACATATTTGTCTAAATCTTGCAGACCTTCAAAGGCTTTAGCAGCTGCTTATTTTCACGTTACCACATCTACTGGTGACACACAGTTAAACCTATTATTTTAAGACTGAGGGATGTAAATACGTTGCAAGAAGTTACCTACTAAGGCGCGCTCTTGCAAGTGATTGCATAGTCTGCTGCATCCAGGCTGCAGCTCAGTAAGGTGAAAGTAATTCTGCATGGACGCAGCACTCCAAACTGACAGTTGTGAAACCAAGCCTAATCTTCTGGGTATCTCTCCAACACGACTGCAGTAACATGTCTCAATTATATTCAAATTAAGGTGTGTAATTTAAGACTGCAGGCATTTATAGACTGACTTCAGAGACCTGATATTGTAATAGTTGTATTTTAGATTAATGGCCTCACAAAGATCATGGATACGCAACTCTTAAGTCATGTTTTGCTTTGAGCCAAAGCACTGGTTCGGCCTCAGGAAATCCATTTACTAAGTTCAAATGCGAAAGCTAAATATAGTTCATGAATATTGGAATCCCTGCTAAGCCACGTTGCTGAAAAACACTGCATTTTGCTAGATGATTTTAGAACCACTTATTACAACTTCATCAGTGCGTAAAGGGAAACTTGAGCAATTTGGCATGAAGTAAAGCAGTGTTGTTGAACAGTCCTAAAATTCCTCCAATTACCTCTGGTAGTCCATTTGAAGCTGCAATACCAATAGTATTCAAGAAAGGAATAAAGCTTGTGAAATACACATTTTTGACCTAAAAAAGGAAAAAAACCATAACATTAGCAATGTGCAGAGGCAGCCATGCATACATGCTTTCACATCTTTAAATCAAGAAACTAAATGAGACGCTTCTGTCACGCACTGGGTTTTGTTTTTAATAAAGCAAAAATTAAATTGCTTACATACCCAAAACCAGAGTGATATGCAAGCATGCAGCGCGCAATCCAATGCTAGAACACTAAACAACTAAACTGGGAAAGAACCTGCACTCTTGCATTTCTGCTTCCATCATCTTCTTGGATATTCAAAAATCAGTCCTTTTTACACAAGAACAGATTTATAGAGCGAAGGAAAAGGGGAATGGGGTCCTTAATATCCCACGCAGAAGCAATGTGCTGGTTGTGTACATTTTCTCACCAAAGGACGCAGCTGTGAAACCCCACCAGTGCAGCCCTGCCTCCACATGCTACCTGTAACTTCCTATTGCACTGCTCACGCTGCAGTTTCCCTGGCAAAGTTATCACCCATACCAAAGGGCTTGCTTTTGAGGTGCTTTTTGTTAATTTATTTATTTTTAAAGTACCTACTAGAAAAATGGTAGAACTTGAGAGAACAGTTAAGCAGGCACAAATACTGAGATTTAAAAAGACCATTTAAACAAATGCAAATTCCTGATGGGTTTTAGCAGCAAGATCTAACAGGCTTTAAAACACAGGCATTACCTCATCTAAATTACAATCATGCTCTTTACAAAGGACTTCAATAACTTTTGTATCGGTATCAATTTGCTTTGAAGTACGGGTACTCCTGTTCTGACCTCTTCTTGGAGTTCGAGCTGAACCATTAACAGCCACTGCAGTCACAGCAGACTCTGGAAGGATAGTCAGAACCACCACAAGGTTAGAGTCATCTTAAGAAAGATTTAAATTTTTAAACCCAAGAGATTTAAATTTTTTATATGCTTTTTCAGGTCCTCTTCTTAAATAATTCCCTTTTCATCTGTTCAGCTAGGTAACAAACCTTCATTACAGAAAACCTATACAAAAAGAAAACTTATTTTTAAATTGCTCTAGCAGTATTTGGACATTTTGTTTTTTAAAAAGCTATTCCACACAGAATGCAGTAGCACTTTTTGTAAGTAATTTGAATAAGCATCTCTTTTGCAAAGCTAGGAAACTCTTCTCTTTTCACAGATGAGTAACTTCATTCTGTTTTACACAGAAGTGTAAATCAAGGAGCTGAAAGAGTAACCTCACTCTACACGCCTGAAGGTTAATAAAGTCAGTGCAGGATTTGAGTGCTGGTGGGAATGTGAAATATGGTTCTGCAGGAATTTCCTCCTTTCCCTAAATACCCCCAGGCAAACAAGCAGGAACAAACAAGTTCACCTTGAAGAAGACACCAAAAAAACCCCTAATTTAGTGAGGTAAAAATATTTCATTTTGTTAAGCTTGAAGTAAATAGCTTCAATACTCTCAGCTTGAAATACTTGAATTATGTTGGTCACATGCATTAATATCATTAAATATTGTTGGTTTAAACTGACTCTCCCATCAGCATACTGTTCTCATCTGTAACTTCACCTGTATTTGACAACTCTTCTGAGAAAATCTGACAAACTACACTGTGTGGGTGGTTGCATCTTTAATCCCCTCAGCCTTAGTCAGATCATGAAGCTTGACATCACTTAGCACAACGTGAAGCCTCTCGGTCACGAGGGTTTGAACAATACACTCTGTTATGTGCTGTAAGAACGAAGCGCTGTTTGACAGTTTACACAGCACCTGCACATATCCACAACCTCAAGTGAGAAATCTAATGCTTTACGCTTAGGACAGCGGTACCCATAATTGCAACTTAGTCTGAAGTGACAGCATTTCTTTTCTAGATACAATGCACAGAACCAAACTGGTTCCAATACTGAGCTCCTAATCTTCAGAGCGTCACTAAAAAAAAAAATATTAAGTTGAGGCGAACACAGAGTTTGAAACCAGGTAGTTTCAGTCCAGTGTCCTTTGAAAAAGATGTTCTTTGTAACACCTGAGATAAGCAGTGGCATGTCTCTCCTGCCATGAATGACAAATTCAAATTCAACAGTACTGCAGAAGGACAGGGATTTGTCTGCCACAATAAAAATGAGGTTGTCCTTACCTTCAGTAAATAATTACTAGGTCAGATAAATATCCTCCAAAACAAGACATCAAAAGATTGTAGCAGTGAATACATCATCTATTCAGTGACATTATAACCCAAGTGGGTATTTAGTTGCGAAACAAAGAAATAAAGCAAGTAGATTTAGGCTACAAATACTAGTGTCACATCCAAAGCCAGCAGAGGATAAATCAGTTAGTAATCAAAAAAACTGTTTTCTGCAGACTGTGGCTCCAAGTACTTCGGTATATCTATTCCCATAGCTTGCAGGAGAAAATATTCAACAAAAACAAATTTCATCTTTGAAAGTGACCATAAATGCTTACTTTCTCTGCCTTTTTAGTGAGGTTTTCCAGGTTTTCAGTATAAAAACATGAATGTACAAAAAGTTACTGCTGAGCAGAAGTTTCTGTAATGAAGACCCACTATATTTTTACTTAAAACAGAGACACTTGCTTATAACAAAGGGGATGTAATAAAAATAAAGCTGTGTACATTCTACCTCTACCGTTTTATTTTGCGCTACCACTGCAATTATGTTTTCTATCCACTGTGTATTCCCATTAAATGCCTGTATAGTCCAGGATCTTGTATATTTCTGCTGTCATCACACTGTTATATGTCAGTGAAATAACAGTCATAGGACCATCTTTTCTTTTTGTAACTCTTAAGAAAACCTGAATAATAGTTCTCAGTCACCATCTACCCAGAACCTGGATTCTTTTACCGAAGTAAAACTGTTCTAACGAGCCCCTGAACAACTTGTATGGGCAGAGAACACAGCAAACAGATGGTAGGAATAGAAAAAAAAAATTAATTATATTAAAGACACTGCTACGTTCAGATAACTTAAGTTCACCATCATCTAAATTGAACTAACATAAAAAAATCCATTTTAATAAGCTTAAGAAGTTTTATTATGTTGACGATGACTGTTAACATGACACTAATAGAAATTTAACCAATTTACTTTCTACTTTAGTGAACAAAACACTAAAATCCTTACTGTATGGTTCCTTGAGCATAGCAGGAGGTGACAGTTTGATAAAATAATCTAAGACACACAGCAACAACTGGAAAGAAATCACCAGATCATCTTCCACTTGCAACACTTTACCTGCAAACGTTCAAAAAGGTAAAGAAAACCTTGTGAGATGCTTTACAATTTTAAAAGTAATGTTGAAAAAAATACATATTTGGAAGTTCACTAATAAAACACTACAATTACAGTTCAGAAAGCATCATACAGTGCTCTTTAAAGGCTACTGATTTTAAAACTCATGGTTGTTAAAGAGGTTTGTTGCTTTAGAAATAGCATACATATAAATAAACTTACTGTGCACAAAATTCATACCTCTCAGTGCTAATTCCTGATTTCTTTTTCTTTCCACTATAATGGAATAACAGCGCAGACTATTTTACCTACACATACCTCTTATTTCTATGCAGTCCTTCCTCACTGTTTTTGGGAAAGCTGCTATGTATTCAGAAAGCAGGAGTTGCTAGTATATAGTGAGGAGAAATTCAAAACATGCTACCACACTGCATGCTCAGCCTCTCAAATTTAGATGAAACAACTTAAAATTCACACAAACATTAACATGAAGAGTACTTATAAAGTGACATTATTCCAGCTGTTCCCAAATTACACTTCATATTATAGAGAAGATCTGCAGGGCCATACCAAGATGGCATGCATTGCCACAGGAAATTCAGCAAGCCTATAGAGATCCTGAACACCTAGAGACCACCACTTCTGCTCTATTTAAACACGCAACTTTTTTATTTATTTTCCATCACAATTAGCAAGCATCACGCAGGCTCTCCTGTGACTTCCACTACTTGCTGGTAAATTTTAGCTTTCCTTATTCCCAATGAAAAGGCAGGCTAGAAACACTCTGTGGGTTTTGCTCTGTGCTCGCGCTTGGAGAGTTCTAGTGAAAAAGGCTCCATGAAGCTCAACTGATCCAAGACTGATTTTACTGGCAGAAATGTGCACACTTTGCTGATAACACAGACCTAGAGTAAGCAGCAACTAAGATACACAATTCATTCCTTTGTGTAGGATTAATACAACAAGACAGGCCTCCGTGGACTGCTGTAATTGTTTCATCACACCTTTTCAAGGAGAAACTGTACTATGCAATTTCAGGAATTTATTATCTGATATTATCATCATAATTAAATTTTATTTCTTTATTTTTTTAATACATTTATAATATAGATAAGCCTATTACAAAAATCCTACCAGTCTTTTCAAGTATTCATCCATTATTAAAGTATTGGCAGATTGTAAAGCAACTTAGAATAGACTCAAATACAGAATAAGAGCCATCAAAGTAAAAAAATCCCACACTTAGAAAGCATAAAAAAATATATTTATATACACAGGAAGCTATAGAAGTTAAAAGAATAGCCAAATTGTATAGACAGAAATATTACTGGGTACTTAACAAAAGCCATGCAACATCCCACTTAGAAGGCATAAAAAAATATATACACAGGAAGCTATAGAAGTTAAAAGAATAGCCAAATTGTATAGACAGAAATATTACTGGGTACTTAACAAAAGCCATGCAACATCCTGGGCCTACACTATGGATGTTGGTAATAAGGATGCCAGTCTCATACTGGACACATAAAACAAACCCATAATACTCATTAAAATAACTGTATTTTAATCACAACTAACCTTTTGCCAGCAAAAAAGTAATCCAGTAATTTTTTAGGACTAATACAGAACTGAGTTCAGCAGAAATCCTGTAGAGACACAATAATAAAGTGTTTGCATTAATGGCTCCATTTATTAAATTTAAACCATAGTCTGTGAAAAGATGCTTCAGTTGCATGGAATAAGTTAAGACAACATGCACCATTTCCCATATAGTTAAGTTTATTAATAATCTCATTCCAATCCCTACATAATTATGACTACGCATTTGAAAAAATTAAGTCTCTGTAAAGCCATTCAAGAATCTGTATCATTCTTGGAAAAGAAAGTGAACGTGGATAATTCACTTAACTGTTACGAGCTGTTTTCTCTCTTGTGCCCTAATGCCCTATTCTCCAGTCACAGCATGAACGCAAGCTCATTTAGGAGTTGCTACGGCATCTTTTTCATCCATTCATTTGTTGCTATGATTAGGAAGCTCACTCTCCAAAAGTTCCTTTCCACCATGCCAAGACACACGCCATTGGGTGGCAATCCTTCATGGAGGAAGTGATCAAATATATATATCACTGATGCAGCTTTCATCATCTCTCACTGAAATTCAAAGTCCCCACTAAATCTAAATTAAACACATGACACACTATGACTCAGGTCAGTCTTAACGGGTTAAAAAACAAAATGCTGACACATTTTACATCCTATCTTGACAAACACTATTGAGGAAAGTCAAACTTACTCACTACTAGGTTGTTCCAGATAAATAAGGCCACAAGTCCTAGAAGATAAAAATAAATTCTTATTTTTAAACACTTTTCTGAAAGCAAAGTGTGTAGCATCTTTGACTTCAGCGTAGTAGAACATGCTAGTTCACAAAACATTACTCTAACTTTAAAAAAATGCCGACTCTTGGAGAACACATTAACAACAGACAAACTAAAGCCCTGCGAGAGCTGAAATAATGCTGTTGCTGGCAAGTTTATGTCAGAACTTGCATAGCACAACAATTTTAATTTGGTACAATAAAATTTGTTATTTTCTTCCAGAAAGACAGGATTTGTATGCACATTGTTACTCAGTGGCTTGTAAAACAGAGCAAAGGATGTGCTAGAGCTGTGCAGAACTCCATATGAACACCCATTTTAAAACCTTTGCTTTGTCACTGCAAGCCTTGCAATATAATGGTCCTACCTAATTATTCCAGGTACATGTAATTTCAAGAAATAAATTCAGTTTATTCATAAATAAAAACAGGGGGAACACACATATTTCATATCCTTCTATTTGAAGACATTACCGCAGTTCAAGTTCTGAACAAGTAAGCAAGTGAAGAAGAGTTTGAGGAGGAACAAAAAGCAAAACATGCCTGTGTAAACCTGCAATGACACTTTTATAGCCCAGAAAAGACTTGTAAGTAATTTGCTTTTACCCACTGAAACTTCGATAGAACTTCATAGCTTTGAGGCAACTATAAACTTTTCAAAAATATTGTGATACACACATTACCCAAGCTAATGGTTAAGTGTGACTGATGGGACTTTGAAAAGATAAATAAAACTATCACATTTCTGCCTTGATTCTATAAACTCCCAAGGGGTGACCTGCCACCCCTTTCCAGGGTGATTTAAGGGATATTTGAGAGCCTTTTGTGGTTTGGGAAGCAAAATGTTACAGCAACTCAAACTCCTGGAGGTGAAAAATACCACAGTGATCTGAAGCAACGGCATCAAGTAATATGAGCATCATGAAACGATGCTTCAATGCTTAAGAACATGAAACAGTTTTCTACTGGTACATGCTATAAAGAATTTCACAGGCTGATAAAAATTGCCTCAGAGGATATCAGATCTTGCCAATACTCATCTGTGCTAGCACACATTAGCCTGTAAAAAGATCTAAAGCCTTTATCATCTTTGTCTTCACATTAAAGCACGGAGTGCGGCAACTTCCCACCTTGGAAAAACAGCACCTTGAATAAAGCATCCATTTGAGAATCTGATTTTCAAGTTATACACAAAAAGCTCTGAGCGCTCTGCCATAAGCACATTCATTTTCTTTTGTACAAAGAAAATGTCCCTCGATTTTCATTGTATGGTCAGCTAAACCACTTGAGAAAGTTTACCTCTGATTACAAGTGAGAACTGTTAACAGAGCAGGCTCTGCAACATCCCCAGACACTGGAACAAACAGCATTCAGTTCCAGATCTGGGAGAAAGAAAGACTACCTTATTTGTGCCTTTTTTTTTTTTTTTTTTCCCCAGAACTCCTCAGAAACTCTTGGAAAAGAATTTGGGGAGGGGTGGACAGGCAGAAACCTCCCTTAACTAAAAAAATATTAGACAGCAAACCAATCCTTACACTTGTAAAAAGCTTAGCAAATGGACTAGCAACCACTTGTCATGCTGTTCTTGTACCGCAACAAAGGGGTTGTTTAACAGAGCATTGTAATAGTTATGGAGTAAAATAAGGCGTGTTTATTCAAGGCATGTAAAGAGTTCCTTTTCCCTGTTCTGTAAATATTAGCACACAGTTTAAATGGGCTCTTTCTAGTACACAGTTTGAAAAATCTAAATACTTAAATGTCGACAGCCGTAAAGAATTCATAATTTTGAAATGAAAAACATATACTACCTTTCAAACTTGTGGTATAGTGCAAGTAATACATCATATTTCTTTTTCAGCCTTGATACAGTGCTATCAACTTTAGTGCTTACAGTATCCATGTTAACATCCACTTCTTTCAGAAACTGAAAAAATGTGCATACACTGAAAAACAAGAAAAAAATATGCCAGATTATCATAACTGAGAATGACCATTATGCAACAGATCTTTAAAAACCCCACCAAAACCCACTGCCTTACCTCCTCCAGCACATTCTTACTACAACCAGCAGTCACTGAGAACCTTGCCTTGATTAACACTACTGCCTTACCTTGTGCCCCATACACCACCTTTACGTTTCCCAGCTCTAGGAAAGCTGTTCTACTAGATAGCACAGGCCTCTCGTGATATGGGCTCTACTGCAGCAAGGATTTTCTTGGCTAGCACAGATATCTTTGGAAGTCAGAATTTGCTAACTAGACACATCTTGGTTCCTTGCTTTGACAGTAAAACCACAAATATCCAACACTGACATCTCAACTCTTCTGATCTAGCTAAAAGTTCTACTTCAGAAATGTTTCTACTACTCCCTAGGAACATGAACCTTGGTTCCATCCATGCTAAAGAGAGACCTAAGAGTGAAAAACGAGATCAGTGCATTGAACTGAATGGAATTCAAAGTCTTTCAACAAGGACTACCTCACTCTTTGGAAATACTATTAGACAGGAGACCAAACGTTTCCCTACTCATCCATGTAATATTATGGCCACCAAGAAAGCATTTTGTCATTTTGTTCACAACCAGAACGAGCAGATTACTAAAAATAAAATTGCAGGATTCTATCAAATATATTCAGCTATTTCAAATTCATCACATACATTTTGATCCTTTATCAGAATATAGGATGCCGAGAGGTATTTTTTTAACTTTTGTCAGATTAAAAACCAGAATATAAAACCAGTCAGAAGTTCATTTGGGATCTCTTTTGCTGTAGAATGAAAGATCTTTCCAAAATATCTGTGTGGCTCCAGAGGATAACAGGACTGGTAGATATCTCTGCCAGATTGACCTTATAGCTCACAAAAAGCCCAGGACTAACAAGCAATTGAGTATTGCTAAAATAAAAATCATCAGAATAATAGATTACACTTTGAAACCCCAAGGGAAAAAAATCTCCGTTTACAGCACAAGTTGGTCCGTACTCAGGTGGAACACGCTGAATGTCGCTGCACAAATGCAATTAGATTTCATGCATGAGGCTCCAATTTGATCAAGACTGATGTAGTGGGTTTGCACGGTAAGGTTTTAGTAGCTGCGGGGGGTGCTACAGGGGTGGCTTCTGTGAGAAGCTGCTGGGAACCTCCCCTGTGTCTGACAGAGCTGATGCCAGCCGGCTCCGAGACAGACCCACCACTGGCAATGACCAAGCCCATGAGCAACAGTGGTAATACCTCTGGGATAACGTGAGAAGAGGGGTTGAAGTGGAAAAAGAAAACTGCAGCCAGAGAGAGATGTGAGAGAACATCTCTGTAGACAAAAAGGTCCATGGAGGAGGCAGCACTCCAGACACCACAGCAGAGATTCCCTGGCAGCCTGTGGTGCAGACCATGGGGAGGCCGGCTGTGCCCTGCCGCCATGGACGGT
>NW_010261217.1:45713-56295 GCF_000690775.1 Eurypyga helias
TACTTGTGACCGCAGGGGGACCCAGGCTGGAGCAGGCTGCTCCTGAAGGACTGCTCCCCATGGGAGGGACCCCAGGCTGGAAGAGGGACAGAGTGTGAGAAGTCCTCCCTCTGAGAAGGAAGGAGCGGCAGAGACAATTTGTGATGGACTAACCACAACCCCCATTCCTGTCCCCCTGTACTGCTGGAGGGGAGGAGATAGAGAACTTAAGAGCAAAGCTCAGCCTGGGAAGAAGGGAGGGGTAGGGGGAAGGTGTTTTTAAGATTTAGTTTTTATTTCTCATTATGCCACTCTGATTTGATCGGTAACAAAGTAATTTCCCCAAGTCAAGTCTGTTTCTCCTGTGATGGTAATGGGTGAGTGATCCTTCCCTGTCCTTATCTTGAGCCATAAGCTTTCATTGTATTCTCTCACCCCTGCCCAGCTGAGGAGGGAAGTGACAGCGTGGCTTTGGTGGGCATCTGGCCTCCAGCCAGGGTCATCCCCACACAACTAAAGAGATGAATTCAAAACACAGGACCTGCCTGCTGCACTGGGAAACAACGCAAGGTCGGAGTGGCATGGAGAACTCTAATTGTGACTGGTGACTTTCAAGAAAAGGCTATTTAACCCCAAGCCTGGGGTTACCACCATGACATGCCTGTCATTCTGCCTTAGCCTCCTGCCCTACAGCATGCAAGGGCTCTGCTCCTGCACATCCTGTTGACACAGCACAGTTCTTCAGTGGACAGCACTGGAATCCTTTCCCTAGATGAATCTAACAAAAGGGTACGCCTATTGCTGTTGCTACCTAAATTTACCTTAAAAGCAGATATTGTCCTATAATCTTAATTTCTGTATTATGAACTTGGTGAATATACAATATAAAAGTAACAATCCCCTAGCAAAAAGAATGTAAAAAAGCACAAAATTTAGATTAGCATGAAAATGTTTAAAGAGCAGCAGCATGCTGGCAAACTATTTCAAGGGTAACTTTTTTCTCCACTTCTTGATCTAGCCTAAGGCTAATGGTGGAAAAAAAGGTTTTATAGAAAATCTTGATAGAGGGAAAGAAAGGAAAATATGTGAAGTGTAATTTACACTAACTTAAACTGATGAAGACTTTAGGTTGAGCAAGAACAAAAATTAGCCGTGTGGTACAATCAAAGGCAATCACAGTAGAACCAAACAAGTATCATTGCTCCCTCAACTAAAATATGATAGCAAGACTCTAAGTTTACCAAAATATTCAGAATTCCCATAAGTAACCTTCAATTTAAAATCAACTAGCCTGATACACACAAAGATTCAGAAGGCTTTAAAAACATTCTCTTTATAAAATGTTGACTAGTTAATTGCTGAAAACTAAACTCACACACTTAAATTCACTTACCTTATGCTTATACTTTTCAGAAGCTCTGTGAAAGTGAATGTCATTTCATCCAGATCAATTGATACAATAAAGATACAGACTCCCCATGTTTCTTTTTTCTTTTTGTTATAAGCCTTTTTAAAAAAAAAAAAAGTATTTATTTATATTATGCAGTAAAAGTGGATAATATATGGAAAGCATTCGTTTGCCCAAACTAGATCACAAATGGTAAAACAGAACACCCTCAAGCAAACATTTTACTATGATAGCCAACAATGTGGTAACTGAAAACCATTCCAAGTTTTACATTTAAGATGAAAGATCAAGCCCTTCAACATTTATTCCTAGAGTACAACATCAATTTTATGGATACAATCCAGCAAAGCACTGAAATAGCAGCTTGGTTCCACAGAACATTAATGCAAACCAGAAACCATGATTTCTTTACTTTTTAAGTTCTATATTTAATTCCAATGTAACAGGACACTGGAGGTTAAGGAATCAGGAGAGAAGCCTTAAGAAAGAAATAGAAAATCATTAAAAAGACAGGCAATAAATACTCATGAACTTTCTTCTCCAGCCAGGTCTCAATCACTTATCACAGCTGAACCACAGACTCATCTCTTCGTTCAGTAAAGTGTGATAGTAACAAACACCTTCAGGCATTTTCCTAACACACATCTCTACTTCAGGTCTGTCTTCTGCTGCGCAGAAGTAAGGCACAGGCTGTAACTGATCACCCTTCACCAAAGAAAAGCCGCAATGACAGACATGTCATCCATGTGGAGTTCATTCCTGATGGTTCACAAGCTGGTCACTTGGAGCCAGCCAGGATTCCATTACAATTCCAGTACCCTTCCACCAAAACAGCATCTCAACAGAAAACTTCTAAAGAGGGAAGTTTTGGAGAAGCACGCAAGACAAAACCCAAGCAGGTATACCCCAGGTTTTGGAAGGGAAGCTATTATGAAGACAGAACTAGGTGTGGGTGCAGCCCTGCAAGACTCCTAAAACAGCAAACTCACAGAATACTCTTCGGACATTTGGCATCCTTGTAAATAGATCATCAACATCACCCAGGCCCACGGCCGCTCCAGGAAAGGAGCAGAGTTTGAGTGCATCTCTCAGCAGCTCTAGGTCGGATGTGACATCTGTCAGATGATGCAGGTGAAACAGACCCCCAGGAGTGAGTGAGCTGAAATACCAAGCTCCTGCTCTTCCACACTGCTTAGTTTTAGCCCACTCCCTGTCCTACTTTTTTTATCCTTTCCCTGATCGCTCCACCGAGCTGCCTCCCAGACAATACCAATGCAAGTCACGGGGGCCAGTTCGCTCCAGAAAATACTCCCAAATGGCAGTAGGAGTAAGATTACACCAGACCTGGCTACCTCCAGCCTATGCGGTCTTCCAAAACTACCCCGAAAGGCTCTGCACCGTCAACACCCACTCGTATCCTCGCTTACTCAGCCGTCTAAACATGACAAATAGCTTGCCGTACCTGTAAATGATACAACAATTTCACTAAATGCCAACGATTATACGTTTATGTTTTTGCAAATGCTCTGCCGTTTTCTTGAGACAAGTGTTTATACCTCCATTGAGGCTGGGACCTCCTCCAAGGAATGAAAAGTTTCATTAGTTTGTGCAGTCGGTAAGTTATAGCACAGGCTTGAATGCTAAAGTAACCAACCACCTTCAACAAGGTGCTAACTGTCCATTATTTGAGTTACTACTTTCTATGAGCGTTTCTACGAATCGTGACACTTTTGTACAACACAACATTATTAACAGACTGAGATGCACCTGATGATACATCAAGGAATGGATATTAACATCAAATAGTCACTGTCGTTATCAGAAACCCTCACTTTTTAGATATTTTATGTAATATTGTATACCACCAGCAACCTAAAGATGAGGCAAAAAATTTGCTCAAGGGGGTTTTGCACAGAAGAAAGGCTTTGCAAAGAGCTACGCTCCCACCATCTCAGCCCCTCTCAGCAATACTTTGCTGATAGGTACAACAAGCTACCAGGCACAGAACAACAAATGTCCTGTAGGACGGGAATGCCTATTTTCCTGCATTAATATGTCTGTGATGCATTGTAAAAAAAATCTGAAGGTTAAGGCCAGCTAGTGACCTAAAAAGAAGGATGACTACTCACTTACTGAGGACATTACTGCCACTGGAGTCAGTTGACCTTGTTTCACAGAATCATGGAATGGTTTGGGTTGGAAGGGACCTTAAAGACCATCTAGTTCCAACCCCCCTGCCATGGGCAGGGACACCTTCCACTAGACCAGGTTGCTCAAAGCCTTGTCCAGCCTGGCCTTGGACACTTCCAGGGATGGGGCATCCACAGCTTCTCTGGGCAACCTGTTCCAGTGCCTCACCACCCTCTCCGGGAAGAACTTTCAAACCTCCCTGCTTTCAATTTAAACCCATTACCCCCTGTCCTGTCACTACAGGCCCTTGTAAAAAGTACCCCCCAGCTTCCTGGTAGCCCCTTCAGGCACTGGAAGGTGCTATAAGGTCTCCCCGGAGCCTTCTCTTCTCCAGGCTGAACAAGCCCAACTCTCTCAGCCTGTCCCCATAGCAGAGGTGCTCCAGCCCTCTGAGCATCTTTGTGGCCTCCTCTGGACTCGCTCCAACTGGTCTATTATGTTATGGACTTATGCTGTTGGGGCTCCACAGCAGGACGCAGCACTCCAGGTGGGGTCTCACAAGAGCAGAGTCGGTTGGCTTTCTGGGCTGCCAGCACACACTGCCGGCTTATGTCCAGCTTTTCATCCACCAGTACCCCCAAGTCCTTTAATAAATAAGTTCCCTTCACTTAACGCTCCTGCACACTCTGACTATGAGGCTGTTCTGTAAATACAACATCTCGTAGGGCAGGAATACCGAGTGCTAGGAAGTGGTGAAATTGTTCCTGGTTTACTGCCTATCCAAACAAGCTTGGCTCTCCTAGGTGGCTTAGCTCTACCCCAGGAGGATGAATGTTTGACAGCCATAGCAATGGCTTATTCGGTAAGAGCAAGGTCTGGTTTTATAAGAACAATCTGTAAACTCCTTATCCAGTATGGTTCAGGGTATTAACTCCTTTATTTCTACCAATAAACAAGACTGCAGCCTCAGAGGCAGCAGACTCAAACTAAATTCTAGTATCAGGATTACACGCTTACCTGCTCCCAGTGTTCCAGGGTGCTTTGAGCACCTCCTCCTCAACCAGACAGATGTTGAATGACTGCTGGACTGAAAAAGCCTTACACAGAACCCAGGATTACGCTTGTTTTCTAGCAGCAAAGAAAAGGTGAGCAGCCCTTGAGCCCTCCTCTTAACATCAGCTGCATGAGGGAGGAGAGGAGAACTCACAAGAACACTAGAACAGGGCCATCCCACCAGCCACTGCTGGTTAGAACCCCTAAGGACGCAGGCAAACTGCAGTTCCCTCCGAAAATAAGACTATCTGCACATACTCATGCATGAAGATTTTAGTGCTTTTAATACATCAGATATAAACATCATGGGGTAGAAGGGAAGAAGAGACAAGGAGAGGTCTTCCTGGCAAGTCAGACCCCTGAGTGTTCTCCTCCTCATACCACTTCCCTGCCATAGCTCACATACATTTTTTCAAGTCCTTTCCTATACAAATGAACCAAAACTGACCACAGAAGAAAAATGTGGCAGCATCACCCCGTTCAAGTATTTTGCCTGTGTCGTAACTCCAGGGGAGCCAATCCTACGACTCAAATTAACAGTTTGTTTACAGTACAAAGCCAGACGATTGATCCCAGATGGACTTCAGGGCATGGGAATGGATGCAAGACAAATTCACAGCCAGCAATTCATTTCTGAGGGTTTCCTTGTTGACCACAGTCTGACTCACAACCTTCGTTGATACAGCACCACTACAGAAAAAGGGCAGGACAACAGCTCAACATTTGTCCTCGACTGTCAGTTCCAGGGACCTTAATTCAACTCATTACGAATCAATACCTACCCATCACTAACTCAAATATTATTTAGCACCTAGTAGACTACACAGATTTCTTTCTTTTTTTATTTAGGATTCTGGGGAAACCAATGCGGTAACTTTGGGCAATGTAGGTCAGTTCTGTTGAATCAATATAGGTTTTTTTTATAGTTATAGAAGGAAAAGATCTAAAGCTCTTACACACTTTTTCAAAATATTTATTTCTCATTCTGGACTTACTAATATTTAATCTATTTTTGGCAGATCATTAGTTTGCTTAAATCTAGTGAAAACAACCTGGAGGAGTTACAGGCTTATAAATGCTCAAACTGAACTACTGTGAAACAGGATTTTTGCCTCTCCTTTCCAGATGTTGTTGCAAGCTGTTAAAGGCACTAACAGAAATAACTTCTGTTCTCTACCTCAAGAGGTTCTCCAGTTCTAATCCACTCACAAGGAGGAGATAGTCACAGGAAGTCTCAGTTCTAGTTAACTGTTAATAGATGTTTATTATTCTGCCAGCAACGATAAGAGTTTCAATGACAGCCTACAAAAGTAATCCAGGAATAGAAACTTCAAATGATGTTGTGTAAAAGAAGGTCAAGAGAACGTATATGAGAAATGTGCACACACAGATAGGCATTTGAATCAAACAGGATATGGGATGTCACACTGTAAATACCATAAACCTGATTTTTGAAGGGGAAGATGTGGAACTTCTTGGCTTACTGAAACCTCAGCCACCACATCCTAATCAATATAGGGAACTAGCTAGATGGTACAAGAAACATTCAGAGGTATGTTCATCGCTGCAGGGGGAGAAGATGGCAGGGAAAAAAAGAATCAAGAAGCATTTACAATAGACAACTGATCAGAATTAAGACTTGTAGGAAAATTTTCCTAGGGAAAAAAAAGTGAATACCAGACCCACTGTCTGCATATATGAAGTTCTGTGTAAAGACAGATCCTCCGTTTTCCAGCAATAACCATTTTAAATTTTCTATTGAACACTGTCTGGAAGATTACTATCAGTTCTCAACAGATTAAATCAAACATAACACTAGCTGAAAGTAATGGAAGTCAATGGAAAACACCGAACTGATGAAAATAGCTCTTCTGATATGAAAACTTCCCATTACACTTTTCTGGCGTGTAGCAAGACTGGAGGGGACACCAGTCTTTCCCCAGGAGAGGTGGTTTAATAACTACAATGTTTTTCATAAGAAACTACAACCAAAAGGAACTGATTTAATTTAAACATGAAATTTTGTGGATTGAGAAAGTTTGACCTGCTGATCACTGTTTGGTCTATATAGAGCAACCTTGCTATATTTAAGAACTCATTACTTCATTCCTCCACTGAAGCTACAGTTCACCTCTCAAATTTTCTTCACTAAGAACGTAGTTCAACTCCAGTGCGTATCAAGCGCGCTGCAGTATCCGCATACCAATGCAAGTCACCAGCTGGAAATTCTCAGAACGTAAAATGAGCAGTTAGAAACAAGAAAAGATGATAGAGACATCTTCTGATGGTAGAGACTTTCTGGGAGGAAAAAAAAAAAACCCTAATGCAGCAACAATAGATTCTCACCTCTCTGGGGTACAGAATGATCACCACTGGCTTGAACTGTGACAGAGAAACAGGTTAGTGTAGTACTTGGGGGAAAAAACACCAGCAAAGGAAGTTAAACCAGAAAGGGTTAACTGCGCAGACTGCATATCTTTTATCATCAGAATTTTTAGTAGTGGGTTAGGCAGACATCTGATAAAAGCGACTCATGAGTCTGAACAGCAGAGCAGCAACAGCACAGTGGGACACATTTCCCAAACAGCGCTAGGAACAGCAGCCAAAAAATGAAGCTCCTACCCACGCACCACATACTACAGCAACCTGGGGTGATGAGGTTGAAGCACACCAGACCCTACACCTCCAGGTCCTTGGCAGACTCTAGTTTCTATCAATTTCCTAAATCACTTCCATTTTCTTTGTAGAGGTTTGGTTCAAACTTAGTCACCATGTCATCTGTTCCTCATACTGGTTCTTTCCGACATACTAAGCAACAATTCACTCCAGTTTCTTTTTCCTGTTCACATCACCCAATATTCTACCTCAGATTCTCATTTTGTTGTTCTTCACCAAAACAAACAATAGCAGAACATAACAAACACTCTGAACTTTTTTCTAGCAATATCAGTATGGCTTTCAGGACCTCTCCCAGTCTTCCTTGCACCAACAATCACATGCTCCTCACCAGAGTACCTTAGTAATTCCTCTATTTACTCCATCTAATTCATAACAGATTCTGGGAGAGTTGCAAAAAAATAGGAGTACGAGAGAAGCAAGTACCAGATTCAGTTTTCTAAGTCAGTAACTCTTGGTATATATGAGTTCTGAAATGAAGACAGTAGAAACTATAACTGAAACAAACATTTTGTTTACCTAGGTAGCTTGGTTTGGTAAACAAGAGAAATAATAGAGACTATATTGTGTTTTGTATAACACTAATGCAAAAGCTCTTATTATACATACACTTCCATGTTTACAATCACCAGATATAAAAACAATTTAAAAATAACACACCTTTCTAGTCATGCATCAGGTACCTTCCTTCACACTGTACACCAACAGCGCTGATTCAGTACCTTTCTAGAACCAGCGTTTGTGGGTTTGGCTCAGAGATTTCATGTCATGATTTTATTGTAGAACCCTGGCTGTCACAGAAGAAAATTTTATCCTCATGTTTAACAGACAGCCAAGGTTTGAACAACCTCTGTCTGAAGGTCTAGTTTTTCCAACTGCTAGTCAGCCCCAGTTTTCCAGAAAGATCATGTAACCATCTCTCTTCTGTCACCTTCCTCCTCCTCATCTCTCACAGGGGTTCAGCTGTTTCAAGGATTCAAGGCCCAGCTGCAATAGGGTCAAGGATACCCCTTTGACCCAAACTGCTGCAGAAACAGGTAAGTTGAGAGCGCTGTAAGAAAAGCTGCGGTGTAGAGCTATGCAAGACAAGAAAGGTGAAATTCCAGAGAGAAGTAGGATCATTGGTAGCTCAAAGATTCAAAACAAAAGACATCAGGGTGGAAAGGTATGACATCCTGAAGGAAAAAAGCAGCGAAGCAGCCAGTTTTGGTGGTGCCAGTGGCTTCAGTGGGTAATGACACAGAGGATTCATTACAGGGAGCAGCAGATACCAATCTTTCTCCTCCTGACTGACACCTGCCTGGCCAGCGAACGCTTCAGGCATCTCACTGATGTGCAGGGCACTCTCTGGCCAATAGGTCACTACATCCTAGCAATTTTTTGCATGCATGTGCCAAACACAACTGCTTTATGCTTTTAAGCTGCATATATCTTGTTTGTAGAGTCTCTTGCACATGATTACATGTGCTCTAAGTGACCAAAAGACAGTGCTAATAGAAGTTTTAACTTTAATCACTAAATACTCATTGAGCAAGGATACAGCAGGTGTTCAGACCAGGTCCAAGCCCGTATCTGCACCCTGAATCTCTGCCAGTTACCACAGTATCTTACGTCTGGGACACATCACTCCCTAGTTAGCGCTGCAAGTCCCTTCCACATCCTCAGAGTCTTGGCAGGCACAATTCTGAGACCAGCCGCAAAGAATAAAGCACCAGTGTGCCAGGGAAAGTAAGGTTACAGGTCTTTATACTCTGCGAACAGGTTGAGAGCGGGATCATTAGATGCTACCTCCATTCCCATCAGTGGTCTGATGATTTAACCTTCGTCAAGTCAAACGAACAACAGGGTTAAACAGAAGTGTTCTGGTAGGTATTTGTCTCAACTGGTACGCTGGTATTTCCCTTTTTGCTTGAGAACAGAAAGCTGCTACACAAGAAGCTTCCGTTCTAGTTCAGAACGGAACAGGTTAGCACTGAACCACACCGAGTAAAACATACACAGCCAGGGCTTGCAGGACAAACCCTGGGACAGCCCCTCCATTACCTTTACCACAGGGGAGAAAGGAGGGGGCGTTTAAATACAGCCTCCTCTGGAGTCCCTGCAACCTGAACCAGTCACCCTGAGAAGCCAGGCTCTCCGTCACAACAGTTTAACTTGGAAAGAGAAGCAGCAACCAGCCAGGCTATTAACTTTACTCAACTTCACACTCAAACGAAGACTGCGCTCATCTCAGCCAGAAGCAGCAACTCCAGTGGCTGCCAGGTCCCCATGGAGGCACGTGCTTGCCAGATTCCTCCCTTCAACAACTTGCTGATACATCAGAAATGGCTCTTTCAGTTCATCTAGAGAACCTAGACTATGCTTTTAAGTAAATGTTCCCTGGAAACATCCAGTCAGAAATTGTATCTGTTACAGAAAAGAGCTGTGCACAAGTCTTTCTCCCACGCTGTTACTGTATTGTGTTGCGAAACCCAAATGCACCAAGAACCTGCTATACCCATACTGCGGTTTAAAAACCACAGACAACACGGTGTTACTAGTGACAGCATAGCTGGGCAGGTCAGCTCAAGTTGCAGAAGAATAAGCAGAAGTCGCAAAAAATACGTGGATGCTAGCCCACACTGGGAGAATAACGTCCCAGCTAGGTATTTTAAACCTAACTCAGGTCCGTGTAACAAAGTTTCAGTCACAGTTTAATTGTATTGCAGCTTTTCTCTCAGTCAGCTTGTTGAGAAAGCATTAATGCTGAGAAGGGGGTTGGGAAATCAGGAAAGGGCATAGCATTTTAATCTGTTTACACATGCCCAATGACTAACTTTGAACGGAAATACCTCAACGATAAGTACATAGATTAACATTATGCAGAAGAAAAAAAAAAAAAGTTTAACGTGAAAACTGCTCTCTCTCTGCTGTGGTCTTCCCTGGACCTTTTCTGCAGCCTCACAGAGAAGGATGCAGCAGGAAAAAACACAGGATGAAATGACACGTATAAAACTGACTCAGACATACTTGAAATCACTGGTAGTTTGAAGAATTAGCAGATTGCATGGTGGTGTTTTCTACTGTCATTTATTATTAAACTAAACGAATTCCTGAGTCCTTTATTGGAAAACTTTAACAAACCCGGGAGACATATAGAAACCAGTTTATATAGACACGCAACTGCATGAGCAGACACTGAATCCCAGTCTAACTGAACTTGGAAAATACAAAGCCACACCGCACAAGCCTCGGGTGCGAGACACTCGGCCCCAGCAAAGTCAGCGTTTAACTTCAACCCGGGCACGGGGCGGGCACCGCAGGAGAGGGGCGGGTTACAGGCAGCAGGTACTCACT
>NW_010261218.1:0-2512 GCF_000690775.1 Eurypyga helias
CCAGTGCTGCTCCCTGCACCCAGGAGCAGCTTCACAGCACCCATGGCAAAGAGAGTCAACTCCTTCCTGCCTGAACCCAGCACGGGAGTCTGGGCTTCAGCGTACGTGACCCCTGATGTCAGGACTGAGTGCAGCCGGGACGGTTCAACTGCCTGAAGCCCGTCTAGGATCACAGTGCAAAGAAGAGTAAAAAACCCCTATATTTAGTGAAGACACATAAGCACGCCCACGCTTGAAATCCACCCCTTGGGTTCCTCATCCCCAGTTAAAGGGTCAATTCCAGCTCTTCCAGCCAGGCTGCCCTCCTGGTTCACCCTCATATCCCGAGGATGTGGTCAGCCACGTTGCTGAACAGCCCGGAGGTTCTAGGTTTGATGGCCTCACTGGGAAGGCAGGCTCTGCATTTTTAGGATTTCTTCTGTAGGCACTTCTTTCTCCAGGAAAACTCTTCATTTGGCTTTAATCCAGTCTCATTCCCAGGTATTTTCCATGCTGAGTTAGTTTTCCTTTTCAGATTTTTTTCGGTACCAGAAGTCCCCAGACATCTCCCATCTGCAGAAAATCCTCTGAGCACTGTTCCCCGGGGAGGGAAAGATGGGTCTTACTTGGGTGAAGGGGAGATAGTGGGGTGCAGGCAGGAACTGCGTAACGGGATCATAGAGGCTGGTGGACCCGCACGTGGATGTGAGCTCCAGCTCCTAAAGTACTTCTGTAGGTAGATAAACGTTGAAATAATTTCCAAATGCGTACCATTTGTGAGGTGGTAACTGTAAAAAGCTGATAAAAGTGGAAATGGAAGCATACTGAAATAGAAGTTGTTCTTCGTAGGGTCTCATCATCTGAAAGAAAAATCAGTGTCTTGACCTGCGGCAGTGTTCCAGTGCATCCAGTACAGGTGGGTTACAGACTGGTTTGGGTTGAAGGGCCCTCAAAGCCCCCCCAGCCCCACCCCCTGCCATGGGCAGGGACACCTTCCATAGCCCAGGGTGCTCCAAGCCTCATCCAGCCTGGCCTTGGACACTCCCAGGGATGGGGCATCCCCAGCTTCTCTGGGAACCTGTCCCAGTGCTCCCACTCTCTGCGGGAAGAATTCCTTCCTGATGGCCCATCTCCATCTCCCTCTTCCCATTTAAACCTGTCACCCCTTGTCCTGTCACTCCCTGCCCTTGGGAAAAGCCCCCCCAGCTCTCCTGTCGGCCTTGCAGATGCTCAGCCCGTGGATGTCACAGTCTGGCCTGCAGTCACATCGGCAGTAAACTGATTTTATATAAAACCAGGAAGTTCTGCAGAGCTTGTGTAACTCCGGTACGGACCATCCTGATGTTGGCTTGGCAGGACATGTTAAAGCGGGAGCATCCGTAACGCCCTTGGGAAAACGCAGCTCTGGAACCAAACGGGGAGAGCAGAAGCAGCCCAGGGTTCGCCGGGTGCTGCTGCGCTGGGTTACGCTCCGACGGGGCAAAGGGCGCCGCTGGGATTTGAAGGAATTTGGGAACGATTTCAGACCAGGGTGATAGTGGGGGGCAGCCCAAGGCTCACCGGGTGCTGCTGCGCTGGGTTATGCCCTGACGGGGCGAAGGGCGCTGCTGGGATTTGAAGGAATTTGGGAATGATTTCAGACCAGGGTGATAGTGGGGTTTACAGCTGCCCGGTGGTAAGTGCGTCGCTGGAATCGCGAGGGAAGGGGATGCGCTCTGCGCCGTGCGCATCGCAGGTGGGCTGGGCATAAAGCCGGTGGGGGGGACGTGGGGGGCTGTGATGGACCCCTTATCTCACCGTTCACATGGGCAAAGCCTAGCAACCTCTTCCCGATCCGTATTCCCATCCCCAGCATCTGGTCACGCCGGCAGGTCGGAAGACGCGCTACCAACACCAAGAGGCAGCCGGGTGGTCTGCCAAGCCCCTCGGGTTTTTCTCATTTTCCTTCATAAAGACTTAAATTTGGGGTTTTTCCCGCAGGCTCTCGCTCCCCCTGGTGTCTGCGCCGGCTTTCGCAGCCCGTCGTCGCGCAGTCCGTTTGCATTTCCTTGGAACGGCCCAACGAGCCGCACGGTTCCAGCTAATTCTTGGTGGCTGCTCGGGGCTTTGGTCCCCGTTTTCAGGGATGCACTTTCGGGAACCGGAAGACAAACGTTCGCTGAGGTTTGAACTGGTTCTTCGCTAGGACACGTGTTACTAGGGAAAGGTGGCACGGGCTCCTTTGGCCCAGTGACCAGGTAAATCCCTGCTGAAGTTGGTTTTTAAAAGCGTTGTCTCGTTTTTAGCACTTTTCCTGGAGCTCGGTGCTTAGTGCAGGGCGGCTCTCTGAGCAGCTCAGCACCCAGGTTTCTATTTCTAAGTTTTTTAAAAATAATAACCTTGGTTTGAGTCGTGGGTCCCTGTCCCAGCGCCTCACCACCCTCATCATAAAACATTTCTTCCCTCTGGCGCTCTCAATCTGCCCTCTTTTCGCTTAAACTGTCACCCCTGGTCCTGTGGCTGCCGGGAGCATCTGAGGCACGGCTGGGCCCCC
>NW_010261218.1:2715-3339 GCF_000690775.1 Eurypyga helias
TGGGACTGGGGGGCTTTGAGGTTCCTTCAACCCAAACCATGCCGGGATTCTATGACTAAGGTGCGTGGTGTCCGATGGGGAACCTTCAGAAGAAGCTGGGGAAGGCATAATCATTGTGTGGATGCTGGGATGGGGTTCGCTTTCAGGCCCCGGAGGTAGTGGAGCAGCCTGGGGGGGTGCGTTTTGCTCTGGGGCAGGGATGCCCAGCATGCTGGGACAGCTGATGCTCTGGGAAGCGCTTTGTTGGCTGTATGGGAATGCACGTGCTGTGCCGAACCCGCATGTCGGGTGCCCGTGGTGCGTTGGGTCTGCTGGGAACGTCCGAGGTGGCTGAGTGGTGCGGGACCGCTGTGCACTCCTGTCCCTCCGGCCGCAGGAGCGGTCCTTACCGGCTGGCGCCGAATTGGCACTCGAGGGAGTGCCTGGATACAAGGGGGTTTTCTGGCTCAAGTTAAGCTAAATGTAGGCTTGAAGGCAGCGCTGAGCAGAAGCTTCTTTCAGTCTGGAAGGGTGAGCTCGCCCACAGCACGGAAATACCGCCCCAAAGTGCCAAACTTCCCTGGTTTCTGCTGACCGCTCAGATGGGGATGCAGCCCCTTGGATGGAGACACAGCCCTTCGGATG
>NW_010261218.1:3746-6287 GCF_000690775.1 Eurypyga helias
CCCTTCGGATGGGGACGCAACCCTTCCGATTGGGACACAACCCTTCGGATGGAGACACAACCCTTCAGATGGGGACACAACCCTTCGGCTCAGGTTGTGCCGTTTGCCCACACTGGGGTTACGCCTCTTTCACCCATAGCCCCCCGGCCGCCCGGCCTTAGCCAGGAACTGCAAACTCCGGGGGTCCCAGCACTGAAATTGTTCACCTGAGGGCGCGGAGCAAGGACGGGAACCTGAGAATGATTTCCGTCCACCCAGACCTGCCGGCAGCCCAATGGGACGTGTCTGCCGGTGACGTGCAAGCTGGTTCCCTGCCCGGCTGCCAGAATAGGGGGAAATCAGTGAGGGGAGGTTTGTGCCAACTCTTGCCCCCAGTGAAGTGCTTCGTGGGAAGAAAGCTGGACCGAGGGGATGTTTGTGTGGGACGATGAGCAGCCAGACCTTCCCAGCAGGGAAGCGGGACATCGTGAGCGTCTCCGGCAGGATGCTGCCGGCCCCACCGTCCCTTCACCCAGTTCTCTTTGCAGGGGGAGATGTACCGATACCATCCAAAAGTGGGCCCAGGAAAAGGTCACAGATGGCTCATTAATTCCTGCGGGTGGAATCCATCCTTATTTTGAGTCAAGCAGAGAGGTTTTGGTTAAGTTGAAACCTCCGCTCAATTTGTCAGCGCTGCAGAGTGGCAAAACGTTGTTTGTATCCTGGTCCAGGCTGTTGTCGAGCTGCTGGCCGTGGAAATGTGCCGTTGCAGGAACCGGAGACCCCTTGGCAATTGCCAAGGTCTTAATTTCTGGCCTCTGTCCTGTGATTCCCTGGGATTCTGCGATTCCCCTTCTGCGGCGGAAGGGCTGAGTGTGTTCAGCAGAGGGAGCTGCAGCCTCGCCAGCCCACTCCGTCCCTGCTCTTCCCCGATCCGCTGAATGCAGAGCGTTTAGACCTCATTTCTCTGCATCTGGGCACGGCTGCGGGATCGTGAAGCTGATTTCTGGCTGTATTGGGTTGGAAGCTGAACGCCAGTCAGCGTCAGAACTGTCTGCATATTCTTTTGCCTGAATTGCCTGAACTTTTGATGATGCCGAGTGTAGTTGTTGCGGGAGACCTTTAGCTCTGAACCCAGATCTGCCTCTCCGACTGTGCTCCCGTACCGATCAGGGCATCGGCGCTTCGGTGCCGTGGGCAGGCGATGGCTGGACGTCTCCTCCACACCCGCCATCAGGATGCTCCCGTTGGCTTTTGGCTCAAGCATCGAGCGCGGCCGGGGTCGGCGTGAAATCACGGCTGCAAAAATGGGCTGGATCTGAGCGCTTTGACTTTGAAATGAGGAACCGAGCCACCCGTCTCACCGCCGGACGCGTGGCTAACGAGGCTGGTTCCTAACGAAGACCTCAGCTGGGAGATCTGACCACCGAAGCCCTCAGCCCGCAGCTCAAGAGCTAGACGGGGGGGGTGGCTGGGGCATCCCTCTGCCTCCCTCCCCACCAAACAATGTGAGGGTGGAGAGTTTCACCCATGGAGAAGTGGGGCAGCAATGCCAGCGCCGCGGCTTTCCACCTGCCTGAGTGGATGGTGAGTTATTTCCCTTCTGATTCCAATCAGCACCCAGCTGGCTGATGGCTGCCCCATTTCTGGAGGCAGCTCCTAGACCTCGCTGCTCCGCAGCGGGATACGATGGCGTTCAGCTGGAACGAGGGTCGTTAAAGTCTGATATTAATGAGAACTGTGGGATGCCTTCCCTTGCGTCGTTCCTGGGCGCGAGCTGCCTAATTGCAGTGGCCAAGTGGCAGAGGGAATGGTCCCCCATGGGCCACCCCGTCTTGCAGATGTGCTGCGTGAAGAGTTTCCGTAGCGGTTTGGGAGCCGCGGGGAGGAGGAGCGGGATAAACAGCAGCATGTTCCAGGAGAATTTCATCAGGGTCAGCACAGCAGACGCTGTCTTTTTAGCATCAGTTCAGGTTCTGTTGGGGGAATAAAACCTCTAAAACCTTAAGTCAACCTCCAGGGCTTCGTTTTGGTGCTTAAAGGGGTTAGAAGAGATATTAAAATACACTTTGCTTTGCGACTGGTGGGAAGAATTCCCAAAGCAGCTGCAAATATAATGACATTGTTCCGAAAACCAGGCGCTGCTTGGCAGGCAGAAGGTTGTATGTCTGGAGGGCGGCTTCGGCATGTCCCCCGAGGGGCTGTGCGGTGTTTTATGATCCAAAAACCTTCATGATGCTTCTGAAAAACTGAAATTCTGGATCAATAATCGGGTATATCTTCTTTTTCTAGTTTTGAAGTCGTCCTTCTTCTAAAAGTACTCAGGTCACTGTAATGAAAAGTTGGTTCTGGTACTCCTATAAAGGTATTTTTGCTGCTTTGATCTTTGTCTGTGGAGTCCGTGAGTGGTGATTTGATTCAAACTCTAATATTCCCCTTTAATATCCAACTGTGCGGACCCCCACCGTCGCCTTCTTAAGCTTTACGGAATCACAGCGTATCGTTCTGCTCCTTGCTTGGTTCTCCAGGCTGCTGTTCTTCCAGGTTTAACTCACTGAATTA
>NW_010261219.1:0-5593 GCF_000690775.1 Eurypyga helias
CCTTAACTTTACCCAGAGCCACTAGTACATCTACTAGCAAGCTGATCCCTAGCCACAGGTCACTGCAATCCATGAAAAATTTCCAAAATACTTGTATGCTTTTGTCATCAGACTGAGAGGGAAAAAATTTTTCTACATCCACCCCAGTGCCAAAAAACCTCTCCTCTATCGGCTGTGTCCCCGAGGGGAAAAAGGGAGAGGTGTAATTTTGGAAAGCCTCCAGGAGATAACTCACAATGTACCAGGGGGCCAACAATATTAAGTACAGATAGAGGTAGAGTATCCCTGCCAGCATCAGCAGCACACAAACCAGCCTGAACAAACCCCTCAGCCCAGCTCGCACATACAAAATCAAGGTGATCAGTAGCACATAAGGCAGCAGATCCTGCCGTTTGGTCAGCAGCCTACAAAGCCCTGAACTCGGCGCAGCCACTACCACATTGTTTCCCTGGGATTATCACACACCCAGATCTATTTCCTAAATCTCTGGAGCCCCACTTTGGGCGCCAAAAAGAACTGTCCTGGTTTAGCCCTGTTGTGCAATTAAACACCACCAGTCGCTCTACCACTCCACCCCACACACTCCCAGTGAGGAAGGGTCAGAGGAAAAACAAAACAAGGGAGGCTGGTAGAAGTTGAGATAAGAACTGTTTAACTATATAAATGAAACTTATGGAGTTATTAACAATACTATTGCTCATAATTAAAAGAACAGAAAAACAGAACAAATGATGCAGGATCTCACCACCTGTGGATGGACACAGCCAAGTTCCAGGACGGCAAGCAAAAATAAATCCAAAAGTCAAAAGAGGAAAAATCCCCTCCCTGAGCCCGGGAGAGTTGGGGAAAAGGAAATCGTTCAACAGCCCCTTCCTAGAGCAATCTGGCTGACAAAAGAGGCTAACTGTATGGTAATCACCTGGCCTGAGGTCCGCACAAAAACCTTGCTGCCAAAAGATTAAAAAAACCCTACCTGGCAGGAACCTCCTGGGCGACCCGGCCCCCCCACACCTTTCGGGTCCCGCCTCTGAAGGCTTCCCCCAGCCCGCTCCCAGCGCCGCCGGTGCGGGGTAGGGGGGGTGGGGGGGGTAACAGTGGCCACTCAGCTTGGTGTATTATGAAATGAAACAAAAAATATCTTATCGACTGTCCTAGGAGGGCAGCTCATCGCTGCCTGGGACCGGGACAGTACCATTTATAACATCTGTTCACTTTCATTTATTTAAATTCTACTGTCAGCTGTAACTGTAGTAATTAGATTGAATTTTGAAGTGTCACTCCCTCCATAGTCAATTTTCACTATCCCTACCACATATATCAATTCACAAAGAGCACAGAGGGTAGCAGAAGAAAAACCCTAGTTTGCTTCAAAAGAAGCCAATTAACAAATCTCATTTTGTGTTAATTGCAACAGCAGTCCTCATCATAGTTTAATCAACACCTTGCTAAAGCAATCTAAAAGCAAGAAAGAGAGAGAGATTGATTTCATTCACCAACAGAACTGTATTGACACATTTCAAACTCTGAACATCTTACATTCCCAACAGGCATGAGTAGTTCCTTTCCATACAAACTGTTCTACACAACTTGGATGTTTTAGCCTTAAGAAAATAAGGACATATCTGTATGTGTTCTCTGAAGACACTAAGGAACAAAGCTCTATATTTTATTAAATTCCTTCTAATGGTACATTTTTAGAACTTATTCTACTTTTCTAGCTATAAATCCTGACTTTATGTACAGATTCATTTTATCTCTCGAAGTCAAATCAGATAACCAAATCTTTCTGCATATTAATATTGGTCAATACAAGTAAACATGAAAAAACCCTATGCAAAAAGTTAATTATGTGTGAGTGCATCCTTGTTTAAAAGGTATTGGCATTTTGTAGCTATGGCCATTCAGATACAGAGTAAAATATCTGCAGTGGACAATCCATCTTAGTTTCTCCAAGCCAGGAAGTTTTCATATTTCAGAAATGCATTAGTCACTTTACTGTGGTTCTCTGAAGCTCTGAATTATTGCTTTAAGAGAACTATCCTCTTTTTTGTTTGTTTGTTTTTATTTTGTGCCCTTAAGTTAGTAATAGACATTGAATGGTGAAACACATCTATATGTCACATCAGTGACATGTACTAATAGTCTGTAATGAAACCTGATACCACTTTCTTACCTGTTAAAATGTCTTCTTTCTGAGGAACAAGACAAAGTTCTTTGAATAAAACCTGCATAAAAGAACTAAGTCCTTTACTAGGATACATTGAACTGAAATGAATTGCCTGTCCCTCCAAAAGTCTGTGAGTCTTTCTGACCGTTGAACAAGTCAACATAATTGCATCAAACCTGATGTTATTTAGATGCATAAATTTTGGTTCAAAAAGCTTTCAAGCAGAACAGCTGCATTCAATCCTATTTTACATTCAATCCAATTCAATCCTATTTTAATTTCGATTAGGCTTTCAACCTGAAGACATAAAATCCACAATTAAAATTATCTTCAAGATAAAAAAAACACCACAAGATGTACAGTAATGAAAAGATCAATGTAACATTTATAGTTACAAGACATTTCTATGAGTAAAATCAAGATATAATGCAGGGTAGTTCAACCCTAAAAACTGGTTTCCCAATACAGTCCACAACCAACCCAGAGCACATTTATAACCCTTGAAATTTACTTACTATTGGTAAAATATTAATAAAAATCCCTGTTTCCAGAGGAGTTACAGGTTTTTTCCTCTACCACCAGCATAGTCTTTCTTAAAAATGTCTAAGTTTTATACTAAAACATATAATACAAGTTTTATTTTTCCACAGTTTAGTGGCCGCTTTTGAATATTTTAATTTTCTGAACTGTGTGCTATTTTTTGGTTTTCATATGAACTGAGGGAGGAAATGGTGGCTTTTCTTTCTTTTTTTGATGGTTGGGGGTATTTTTTGGTTTTGGTTTTGGTTTTTGTTTGTTTGTTTTTTGGTTTTTTGGTTTTGTTTTCTTCCTCATTATGTTTTGAATCCATCTTCTTAGAACATCTGCAAAATATTAGTAGAATCCAAATGATCATTACAATTTCCAGTGGAAGATTAATTTGCCAGAAGTAGGAAGACTACTATTGTGTGTCATGGATAACACAATATGGATCAGAATAATATGTGATAGAATCAAAATCTGTCTTCTGTTAAAAGAATCCAAAAGATCATTACAATTAAGATTAATTTGCCAGAAGTAGGAAGACTACTATTGTGTGTCATAGATAACACAATATGGATCAGAATAATATGTGATAGAATCAAAATCTGTCTTCTGTTAAAAAAGCCAGTCTTGTGAATATATAAATGTCATCCCAGTGTTTGAACTCAATCTTAAATTCAACCCTACATGGCACTGGTTTTCTGTTTATTAGAATCCTTGGCTACTGCAACATTCCATTGTCTGCCCAGCCTGCTCTGATCAGTACCTTTTTGCTCCATATAGAAAGCCCTTTCATGTGCTGTTCTCACTCTTCTTTTATTCCACTGCACCAAGAATAGATGAGTCGCCAGGGCAGACAACATTTTTTTCTAGATTAACTCTAATTAATTAATTAACCAGTCAAGTGGTTAATTCACTCAGGATCATTTCACTTTCTGTGTCTATATATCTTTCCTAGTCACTTCATTACATATTGAAAGTACAGGCAAGAGCCATTACATATTGAAAGTACAGGCAAGAGCTTGTGGGATAAAGAGAATTTATCTCCTCTTTCTGTTGTGGCAGACATAGCCGCATCCCATAAACCTCAGCACAACAAATACGACATAACACAAGGCCAACCTACCCTCATGATAAGGTTTTGTCCACTTCTAGGTGAGATAATAAAAGACAACACTGAAAATCTAGAAAATAAAAATATGGAAGAATTATTTTCTGGAGAATCAATATTAAATTATCTTATGCAAACCTGTCAAAAAAAAAAAAGGCATTTGGTCAGTTTCCAACTTTTCCTTGCTAATGTGAAATCTTTGCACAGATCAGTGGAGTTTATTCCTATCGTTATCTCTAGAAAGTTTATGCAAAACCAAATTTCAGAGACTTAGCAATAGTTTATGCTGATCAGCAGCATTATTTCCTGACACTGTAGAAAGTAACATGTCAGCAGTTTTAAAGAAATGCTGAACACCATTGTTGTTTCTCAAACTGCATAATTAGCAATTTGTGTCCATTGGTGCATCACTATGAAGGAAATTTCAAATTACATGGATATGCCACTGTGAAATTGGTATAAAAAGATTGTGCTGAAGTAATGAGAGTATTTGTGGAACCTTTATAGAGGTAGACCAGATTTGGGATACAGGTAATTAAGAAAACATGAATGCAGTGTTGTGCTGAAGTCCTTTCTGGTCATCTGATATTTCAAACAAACTTGTTCATAAATTTTGGTCATAACAAAAACATTAGCTTGAAGAAATTTTCCAACAGATCAGTCAATATTTGACATATGAGACTGACACTTCTTTTAATAGTACTCAGTCAAGTCATGTTTTATAACAAGCAACAGCCAGTAATACTAAAAACTAACAAGGTGTTTATCTTGTAGGCCAATGGAAAATTACGCTGATAGATATTGCAGAGATTCAAACAGAGAATCTAGTGAAGCTTGAGTCTCCTAATCGAAAATTACAAATAACTTGGATCAATTTATATATTTTGTTCTTTGAACATAACTTGTAGAAGCAGAGATAATTGCCTTTTTCAAGAGCTTGAGCTCAAATGAAGCTGTTGCCAACATAATTTTAAACTAAGTTTTCTGCTGCATTCAGGATAAATTGTATGATTATAGTTTAAATTGTTAAACACCTTCCATGGGGAAAGAGAGCTCCCATGAATCACTACCTTTCCCCTCTGTGTGACATTTACCTCAAAGTTTGGGGTTCATGCACCCATTGGCCAGTTTTTCTGGTTCCTGTGATTGTTTGGGCTATCCCCTTTGGGTCTTTTCCTTATTGTCCCCACACACATCTTCTTCTGAAGTTGTACTTTTGTTCTAGTTTTCCATTTTCACAGACCAGTTTGCCTGTATCTTGCAGCACCATGCAAAGCCCAAAAGTTGCCCCAGTAAGCCTGTCATCCTGTTGGGCTGGGGCTGGGGCTGGCTTCAGGGGTGTCTCAAACTGGCATACAGGATAGGGATCTTCTTTTCATGTGACATGATTTGCACTGGGCAACTCTTGTTGGTCCTCCTTAGGGGGTACCTTAGCCCTCAGCTATGTTCCAACTTCCGTATGTTCTCTTTTGGTATCCCTATAAACCCTGGAATTTACCCCTGCTATGTCAGACATGTCAGGGCTCATTCTGCAGCCTGGTCAAGTGGTAGACTCCGACCCGGTTGCCTACTTTTGTTTCCATTCACGTTTAAATTTCAATTATTCATTCAATTAGCTCTTATTAAGGAATGTTACATTCATTTCATACTTATTTTTTATGGCTATAGAGATGTAATTTCTATAGTTTTATTAACATTTTTATTTATAGAAATATATACACACATATAGATATAACATATATTAAAAACTGTGGCTATATAGGAATAAATAAAATATAGGTTAACACCTATTT
>NW_010261219.1:5623-18673 GCF_000690775.1 Eurypyga helias
ACTATTTCTGTATATATAGCCCACTAAATGATCGCCCTGCATATGTAGGGGAAGGACCACCCAGGTCTCATGTACCTCCCAGTAAACCAATGTGTATCAGTGGTCCCTGTGCTACTCTCAGCTGTGGCTCATCCTGGTGCAGATCTACAAAATATACATGCCTTTGTTTCTTCTATTAATGTAAGCTGGAAAGCTATTTTAATGTCTTTTCTACCACTTTGGAAGGGGTAGGTTTAGTTCAATGTCTCAATAGGAAATATTCTACTTTGCTCATGGATGTGATTTACACTTGAAAAATGAGAATTTCTCATCGCTAATAAACTTGTCAATTAGTGCAAACGTTTAAGTGCTTGGATCATTTTACTTGACAAAAGTATTCTTTGAAGAGGGTATGCTATAAAGTGAAGACACAATCAAAAAATATGTCTTTTAATTCAAATAAAAGAATCACTTTGGATAGCATATTAAAAGATTAAAAAGAAATAAAGATACAAAGAAAAAATTAAAGAAAGGAAGATTTTTAGGCTTATAAATAATAATACCTTCTTAAAAATTTTAACACAAATATTTTACATTTTCTTTCATACTAGAATAATGTGGTTTTGACTTACGATGTACATTAAATAATATTTTTAATGAACCAAAGTAATGAATAATGAAGTATCATTATACTTCCTATACCTATGAGATTCTTTATAAGCAAAATTAATCATAAATTATTTAATCTTTAAACAGGCACATTTTTTACTCAATGTATCACTGAAAATAAAGATCTGTTTCTAGTATGAAATGACACTAGATTAGAAAATCTAAAGCTTATTCTTTTAGTCTTTTTTAAAAATTTCTTTTTTCCAAACACTCAATCTTCCAAATGGAAATCTCAATTTCTTATTATGCAATATTTATTAAAGTCCTTTTTTAAAAAAATCCCCATAATTTTCATATTGAAGGTTATAAACAGCTTCTGGTAAACAACAAGCAAATTAAAAGCTCGTAAGTTGAGAGAGACACTGTGTCAGTAACATGTTGAATGAAAATGGAAGTTAAAAGTTTGATTAAATAATAGGCTTACTGAAGAAAATTTGGAAATAACTTTCTTTTTTTCAGTGACTGTTTTTTTCATGATCCATAATGAGGAAAGAATTCCCCTATGCAATATATCTGTTTGCATCCTATATTAGCAGAAAAGAACCCCAAAACAACATTAAAAATATAGGTAGTTCTACTTTTTTTATTATTATTATTGAAAATAGCTAGATGACATGCTACTTAAAAGCTAGTGGTTAGTCAATGTGTTCAGGAGCTAGGCATACTTTAGCAAAAATAAAAAGCCCAAACCCAACAGTCAGAAGAAATATGATGCTGTCGCTTAGGCAGTAGGGCATCTTTTTAGCACAAAGATGCTTAGTCAAATATTCCAATAAACTTTCAGTATTAAAGAGTCAGCATTGTTGTACCTTGTTTGGAGTAAACTCAGACAGGCTGCTCTGCCAAAGTAGAGATACACAGTGCCAAAAGGTAAGTGCAAGAACTAGACATTTAAAAAAATACATATCTTTTGTCAGATATCCAGGTATACTCTCTCATTTGTTATGAGCACAACCCCAAGAGGTTTATTCAAAGGTAGAAAATTTCAGGATGAAAGAAGAAGAAAGGAGGAAATCTAAAAAACTTAGGTCTTCAAACAAAAATAAAATAATCCTCCTTTATTTATAAACTATATTTTAATAGACAATTGAGACAATATGGGAATAGTGATAAAAAGTTGTGAAATGGATTTTTTCTTGTGAAATAAATTTATGCTTACGAGAAGCAAACCACTCTGATTTGCTATGAAATAACTCGAAGTGAATGTGTGAACTGCACACAAAGCAGATCTAGTTTCCAAATGACAGGAATTTTAAAAATGCAAAATGAATGTTAAAATAGCATCTGGATCTATCTGTATGATTACAGGGAACCGAATTCATAGACAATAGAGTTATTAGAAATCTGTGCTGGGTTTGATCAGGAAAGAGTTAACTCTCTTTACAGTGCCTGCTGTGAGGCTATGTTCCTGGATTTATGATGAGAAAAGTGTCTTTTTAGCTGGTACTGGGGAGTGCTTGCATCAAATTCAAGGTCTCTCTCAGCTTCTGATACTGCAGCTGCGTTCCCAGCTTTCTTGCTACAGGCAGTGTGGGGGACACACAGTTCAGACAGCTGACCCAAACTGACTGAAGTGGTATTTCATTCCGTAGCACGTCATGCTCAGTACATAGACAGGGTGTGGTTCTGGAAGCCATCACTCTTACACTTTCACTTTCTAACACTCTAACTCCTTTGTTAGCTGCTTTCCTAACTCCTGTCTTGGCTCATTCATGAGTATGCTAGGGGCTGTTGGTTTTCCCAGTCATGCTGTCACTGACAGGGTTCACTCAGAATATGCTGCAACAACCCACAGGCTGCAATTGTTCTCAGGCTCTTTAACTCTGAATCTAATTTATCAGGACCTGGTTGTGCATTGGTTGGTGGGTTGTGAGCAATTGTATCATAATTATATCATATTGTAGCATATGTTTTATTTTCCGTATTTTAAATATTTATTATTAGTAATATTTGTGTATATTCATTTAGATTAATTTTTAAAGAGTTCTTGTCTCAATTTTACCAGCTTCCTTGTCTTTTTCCTCTGATTCTCCCCCTCCAGTTGAAGAGGGGAGGGGGACTTGTGAGAGTGGCTTTGTGGTATTTTGCTAGCCAGAGTTAAACCATGACAGTCCTTTTTTGGCACTCAATGTGCAGCTTGAAGGGTAGAGATAAGAACAGATCTGATTACTGTGTGTTAAAAAGAAAATGTTTGATGAATATTTGTTATAGAGATGATGTGGTGTTTGGTCAGCATGTTAAGTTGTTGGATCTTTAAGTTGTTCATAGAACAGTGGGATTTACTGCCTTGCATGTTGCTTATGATACTGATCATATATACCCAAATCATATTAAAAAGTCTTGTTTGGCTGGCCTGTGGTTTTGGGAGTACTCATATCTATATGCAATATTGGCAGCATCCTGGTACTTCACGCATTATCTTGTGGGGACTTTCACTAATTTCACCTTTTTCCTTTTCTCCTCTGTGACAAAGCGTGTAGAGGAGAAATTATTCAGTGGGTTGGATGTGAAGGACTTATTCAGTTGGTTGGACGTGTGGAAATTATTCCAATATTTCCCCTCTTCTCTCTGGTCAATGACCCAAGTGTATGAGTATTTGGGAAATTTCTCATGGTTATGGGATAACCTAAGACCAGGGATCAGCATGCTGTTGAATGTTCTCCAGTTTTTGTGTAAAGTTAAAGAAATATTTGGGAACACTGCCCAATCTACTACTGGTGCTTGGGGCAGAGGCAGGCCCTTTGCGCTGGCTTCGCCCCTCATGGCTACATCATCCCTTAAGCTAAACTGCAGAAGGATTTACTCAAGGCAATAGGTTTCACTTTTACCCAGAAACAGTTAACATGAATGTGGATCATGGTTAGTTACTCTACATTTTCTAACTCCAGTGTATCACGGCTCAGGCAGTGAGGCACATAACCCATAATGCTTCCTTTTATGACATCACAGGAAAATAAGAGTATGAGATCACTTGGACTGAATACCTTCATTAGTGAAGCACTCTGCAGGTGAGCTCAATCCCTCCCAAGATGAGAACATAAAACCCAAGCTTTCAAAATGCAGAGCAAGTGGGTTATTTAACAGACTACTGTGTAAATTTTTTCCATAGGATCATAACAGCAAGTACCTGAGGTTATTTACAATCAGAATTACTGAATTTTGAAACAGTGTTGTCTGATGTTAAGATATAATGTGAGAAGCAATCTTATCTACCCAGGATATCATATTAAATCTGGGTAACTATGTGGGCAGGGAATTTTGTGAGTTGGAACAAATACATGTCAGTCAATTAAGAAAGTGAGTGATACGGATTTTTGACTGAAAAAATGGCTTTTTAGGAAGGATTGATGCAGAATGCATCTGACTTTTTATTAAGAAAATTAATAATAATTACATTGTATTCACAAAAATTTTCAGAGTTGCAAGTGTTGTAATTCTGTTAGGATCCCAGGATTGTAAGTGGAAAGACTATTGCCTGAAAATGCTTCCTGTATTGTAGCCAGACAGTTTAATATTTTTCAGGAATATTGACACTGTCATATAATTAAAATTTCAAAGGTCTGTGTGATTACAATTGCATGTTTGATTATATTCACTGAGGGTGCCAGACGTCAAGCCTATTAGCTACTTAACTACTAGTGGACATGGAAAGTCACACTCACAAAAATAATAACAGAAAATCACTGGCATGAAAAGCTTGTTTATAAATAAATAGTTACAATTTTCTCAACATGTTATTCAGAGTTAAAGTCAAAACATGTTGCTATGAGAGTTAAGAAATTTCATTAATTATGCTAAGTTTTATATTTCTTGTTCCATGCACACTGTGTCAGGATTGAGAAGGGTGTCAGGGAAGAAGAGTTTCTAAACACACATGCCATCTTAACACAATTGCTGCTATGATGATAATCCTTCTACTGCCAAAGTGGCATCTGTCTGTCCCTTATGGCTATGTGTCATACATCACTCCTACTCGAGTTCTTACATTTTCTCTGATTTTGGTTTGAAACCAAGTTTGACATTACACAAGTTATATAAATTTCTGATTTTCTTAACTCTTAACTTTGTACTGATACCTGAACAACTCTAAGTTCAAGGGGGTGAAAAAGAGATTCTGGAGCCTTGATGCTGGCAGAATTTAGATGTAAATAACACAGGCTTAAAGGCAGGCAATGAGCAGCATAGTAAAGTTTCATGAAAACGATTCCGAGATGAAATCCTGTTAAGTACCTACATGTCTCATCTGCCTGTTACTTCAAAGATTTCGCAGAAATAAAGTGAGAAATATACTGAGGTACACATTGAGGATGGAAAGGTCTATTTTATGAAAGATCACTGTAAACTTTCAGATTAAATCTTGACCTACTGCTGGTTTGGTCTACAAAGAAATGACAGCCTAAGGTAAGTAGTTGTTGAAATATGTGTTTCACATTTCTCCTTTCTATTTCCCATTGCAATTCTTATTTTTACAGTTCTTCAAAATAAGCACAGCATGTCCTCCCTTCATAGATGAGAAGTGACACGCTGCATGTTTACTGCTGCTATGCTTTGCAAGTTTCAATTTATGTCCTTCAATATTCTCTTTTCTTTAAAAAAAAAAAAAAAGTGTGTTAAAAACTATTATCAGTGAGGAAGTGAAAGGTTCTCAACACTATCAGGGAATTTTCAAGACACTGTTGAGTCTGATGGCTTGGCTGCTAACCTCTGATTGGAAGATGCTATAAGGATATTCTGAATGCATTCTAGCAATAGAACGTTGACTGATTTCAGTAATGTATTTTCAGCATAACAGCTTTTGAGAGGGAATAACAAATGAAACATTTTAAAAGGAACATTAAAAATCTTTTTAGTGGATCTACATTAAAAAAATAGCTAGAAAAATTCTCACATTTTTTTCAAATATTTCAAAAGTAAAAACAAAAATTAAAGTTCACTAACATATATGATTTTGCTAAATTTAATTTAATTATTATTCATTAAATATATAATACATTTATAAAATAATACATATGTCCTCTTAAACAGAGTTCAAAGAAACTAAATTATTTGCCTGAGATAATCTAACACTACTGTTTCTAGGGTACATTTTATGTCTATAATGCTGAGTATTAAAAGTAGTAGATTCTATTTTAACAGAGTATTGAAGTATAAATGTTACAAATGCAATTGATGGTAAAGCTGTAAGTTTCAGATATATTAAAGGTCCAGTTAAAAAAAATTATACACAAGTATTACCTGAAAAATTGAAATCTTGATTGTATTTCAAGTTTATGTGAATTATAATTTGTTTTTTCTTTGTTTAAAGGAAGCTGTCTTTGCCATATGGTAACTTTTGCAAGATGAGACTTATAAATTTTGATTATAGAAAAAAGCCTTCATCACTTCCTTTTTTGCTTTAATAACAAAGTTCTCCATATTGAAATATCCCCACTATACCTTCCCATAACTAGGAGATTAGAAAGACAGAGAAAAATACAAGAAGAATATAACAAAAATAATGAGAACACTTCATATAGCAAGAGGTTCATGAGGTCATGATTATGGGAAAAAAGCTTGCTGGAGAGAACAGAGGAACAGTAAGGAACAAACTAAGGTAAGAGAGGAAGTCAGTGTGCCAGGAAGAGATGCAAGATTCAGAGAATTGCAGGAGAATAAATAAAATTAGACAAAAATACTTTAGGATATCTTATGAGGGAATGAAAAAATAAAAAAACCCCAACCACATCTGTGAGTAAATATAAGTACCAGGAAAAACTGGAAAAAAAGTTATAAAAATAGAGCACAAACAGAATTGAATGTTAGTAGATGAGGAAGACACAAAAAGGAAGAGAGGCAGAGTAGTGATATGGTAATGCTATGCAAAGGCTATGAAGACAGCTTTCTATGCTGGAGGAGATCAAAAGGAGTGAGTGGTGTCTTCCCCCAGCATCTATAGGAGACTTTGACATACACATTTAAAATTCAGTTTTAAACCTGAAACGACAGTCTCAAACTGGAACCATGCAGACTTCTTGTGTTCAAACAAAAGGAATAAATTCAATTAAGCATATGGTATATAAAACAGAATTATATATTTTTAAACCAAATCTCACTTTGTCCCTCTCCAATCATGTTTTTTACTACCTAGTCAGTAATATTTTTACTGTAACAATATTCATTTACTTAGGGCTGTAACTTGTCCCCAAAATGGCTTTACGACCCTTTTTTGAAGGAAAAAAAAAATGCAAGGTGGATTTCAAACAGTAACTTCATGTTTTGGGTGGTGGTGGTTTTGGTTTTGGTGTTTTTTTTTTTTTTTCCTCTAATGTGCAACACACATTTGCAAGACAAAGCATTTTCTTCAGCTGGAAAAAAAGGGAATTCACAAGTCCAGTCTTCCAAGATAGAACCAGAGGTACCAGGCAAGATATTTTACTTAGTGTTAAGTGTTCTCCTTTTAATCACCCATTGAAACTGGGTTATGGAGTATTCAGGACTGCAAGAATCTCTGTCAGCCAAGGGTAACTGGTACTGCAGCAGCTGCCATAACAACTTTTTAGCTGCTGGAGCCTTTTGGGACATACACCCTTATCATTACTGTAGCATGGTAGCATGGACAGAGATTTGGTTTTAAACAGTCACTTATCCTTTAACATTAGTATCTGCTCTTCTTCCCAAGTTGTGGGTTTTTTTGGTCAGTATTATAATACAATGAAGGAGGGGAGAAGCTCCGTGTACTCTCAACGGGGAGACTGCGTTTAACATACCACAACCTTTGTATACCCAGGACATTCACAAGAGGTTGGTCAACCAAGGCAGAAGTTGTTAGAGCATACATCCAAGACTGTAACTGGGTAAATAGTAGATTAGGGCATAAATGTGCTCAGATCTCACCTAAAGATGCATTGTAAATATATCCAGTGGATAAATTTCAGCTCTAGTCCCAGATGGAATATTTTACTGTTTTAGCCAGAACTTCAATATTTTCATTTTTCATCTTTAAAGAAATAGAACAACACAAAATAGCCTAGAAATTGACTTCATACAGAAAATCATTCATAAATCTCTACAGTCACCATGACAATCATGGAAAAAAGTAGGATTTTTTTCAAGGATTTTTTTTCTAACGTTAAATCAAAACGTTATTGTTGTATTAGAAATGTTTTGTATTAAATGTTGGAATGATATAAATGGACTTTGCTGATCTTGACAATAAATACCAACTGTGAAGGTTATGTGTGCAGACACCTGTCCACCCTCACCGGGGATACTGCTAACTTGTTTATCATATGTCATCAGACCACCTTCAGGCAGCAATAGCTTATTGTTTGCATTTGAGTTTAGTCTGTATGATAGAAGGAGAAAGGGAAAATACCCTTACAGTGGGAATGTATTATTGGCATCTCTAATCAGAGAGAGAAGATACAAACATTGTTATTTTAGGGTCCTTGCCTGGCGGTTTTATGAGAATGAATTACTTATCTCCAATTATATGACCTAGATTACATTTTGCATTTCAACACTAACCCAGTTTTTTGCATTTCAGCTCCTGTAGTATGAATGTTTCCAGCTGGGCTCTGTCAGCCTCTGTTCCACCATAAATCATATCTGCCTTCTCATCCAAAGGTGCTAACTGATGAGGCAGAAATAACACAATCTCAGCTGGCTTTGTGGCCTACTTACAGCACAGCTACAGCAGACTTCTGGATAAATCCATAAAAAAGTTATATCCCTTTCAACTTACTGTTTTGGAATCCCTCCAGCTCCTGGGACTATTCTTTTCATTGAGTACAGAAAAGAATGCTTACGTTGCAAATAGTGAATGTGGTCTTAGCAATACTGGAAATCAGGCCAATGTCATCCCCATGAAGGACTAGCACACAGATTTAAAAGTGTTAACTTTTCAAGTGCTTGCTGTTTGAGTTGATACTGAAAAATGAGATAGCAAGTTATGTGCTGAAACTTATTGCTTGAATATTATGCTTTAGAATGAAAGACCATGTTTTAGGGTTTAAGCCAATAACTATTAAAGATTGAAATGAAACCTGAAGGGGTGAACACAGAAAGTCATTGCATACTTGTCTGCTGTAGGACTGATCAGGAACAACAATACATGTGTTCCTATGTTTTATAAATATCTGTCTGTTAATGAAGAAGACAGATTAAAGGCAGGGAGGTTTCTCTCCTCTTTTTTCCTGCTACTAAGCGACAAGTTCATATATGTCTTACCTTTAGTTTCTTGTAATCTGAGCTAGTAAATGTTACTGCATTTCCTACAGTCCTGCATTTCTCTTTTTAATTTTATTTTTAGAGTGAGGTATATAACACAGGGTTTCTTTTTGTGGGGAAAAATGTATTTTTGAAGTAAAATGAAAGAATAGTTAGAAGTAAGATGCAGATGAGTATAAATGGCTGTATACATAGACATAAATACGAAATGCATAGTATACAACTCATATATGTATGATAATGAAGTTGTGATTATGAAATATGTATATATGATGTTTAAACAACAAAAAATACTTTAGATCGCATTCTTTATTCTTTGAGAAAAACAAACTCATGAAACTCCCTTTGTAATTGCTTCATGATATCACTCATCATGGGTATATAGGTTCATAGCACATAGGCTCTAGTTGTATTTAAAAAAAGAAAAAAGGCAAAAAAGCATGTATAAAGGTAAGATTGTAATATTCCTCATTTACTAAGGATATCCATATTTTATAAGTTAATTATTTTTCTTAAATTTTCCTTGCCTTCATCAGTTTATTGAAGTTACGAGAATAACACATAGAAAGAAAGGTATATTCAAGTGCAGATCACATTCAGTGTACTGTACAGAAAAATTGGTTGGCCCTGATGGCTGAATAACAGAAATAAAACAACCTGTAGTAACTCAAAACTCAAGTGATTAAGGATGCAGATTTCTTTGATCTTCATGGAAATACAGAGCAAAAAGGAAGTCCTGTGTCTATCATGACTGAATACATGACAGTTTGGTGTGATTATGAAAAAGAGACATGAATATCAGATATCTAAAATGTAAAATATGTTCAGATTAAAAACAAGATGATTGCATAAGGCCTTAGTGAGACCTCATCTGGAACTTTACATGAAGTTTTGATTGTTTCTGATAAAGGAGGATTATTCCAGCCTCAAAAAAATACAGAGATGCAATACTAGCATGATCAAGAGCATGGGCAGCCTTTATGAGAGGAGCTTTTAAAACTTTGGATTGTTCAGTCCAGCAAAATGAAAACTCAGAGACAATATGACTGTTCAGTAAAAACTAAAGTTGACATTTGCAATAAATATCACATAAGGAAACATTTTAGCTATAAGACAAGGTTGACACAAGATAAAGTGCCATAAATTATCCAGTAGCACGGTTTTTTCCCTTGATGAGAATCACTCTTATTTCCTGTTTCGTTCCTGATTTTTATCATCATCCTTACTTTTTATCACTTTGAGTTCCTTGTCAAGCATTCCAGAGAGGAGGAAACAGGACTTCTGCAATTCCAGTCCTGTGTGATGATCTGTGAAGTGGAATCCCGACAAGGCAGAATTTTAAATAGAAATTGTTTGGAATTGCTTGCCATGCTTTTTTCAGAGAATCAGTTTGTTGTAAACAGTTAAATAAGTATGTTGGCAAACTAGTTTTCTAAACTGGGCCACATCTAAAACTTGTAATTCTTGTTTCTATTTTGCAGTACATCCTTTGATACCTGCGTAAGAGCAAAACAGACTCTTGCATGCTACTGTGTTGCTCTACTATCTGCTGTGTGGGTGTTTGGCCATTGGCCAGTCAGACCCCCATCCCCTATAAGATAGTAGGACAAATTTCATCTTAAGGAGCAAAATAGTGATTCAGAGTGCTGTAGAGAAAAAGGAAAGAACTGCATGACAAACTACTGAATGTGCCTATAAACAACAAGAAGAAAGGCTTCTGGAAGCCCCTCTGTTTTTCACAAGTAATAGAAGATACAAAAAGGCACAAGACATTACCTCGCTTACATTTATAAAACATTTAGGCTACAACATTATTCCCACAGAAGAGACAGTGACAATCTCTCTAAGACTCCCTGTGGATGACATTCTACCCTAGACCATGACAGGCATTTAAGAAAGGGGAATACAAAGAAATTAAGAAAACGCAATGAATCCTTAAAAAAAAAAGAAACCTCCATCATAAAATATCTTTCAGTACTGTAATAGATAATTATTTTTCTTTTCTACAATATTTATATACATCCTTGAATACATCTTATTTTCATTGGTACTCAGGAGTTCTCCAGCATAAACATTACGGACTTTTGCTCAAAAATTGCAACTGATAATATCAAGAATTAAGAGACATACTTTATCACATCTTCACATCTTCTATGAGGTAAAAGAAACCCCAAAACAACAACAACAAACCCACAACAAAAACCCAACACCAAAATATATATATACACATCTCCACAAAGGAATTCAATATATGGTCAAATAAAATGCTGTACTTCTTAAAAGTTATTGAAGAAGATGAATAAATGATGTGATGAGTGATGAAAAGTATGAGGAAAAAGAAATGTCATTGTGCAACCTGAAAAAATCAAAACTGGAACAGCACCGAAACAATTGCTAAGGTCATACAAATTAAATTTGCATCCACAGTGGCACATATGCAAAACACAAGGAAAATATCCAGGGGTTTCATAGTGATGCCATTTGTAATGGCAAGCAGAATAAGAAAGCCTGTTCTATGATTGCATGGAAAAATATCTAAAGAACATTAGAAAGAAATATCTTTCAGATAAATAAGTATATAATTTTAATTATTGTCTGTTATATTTAGTATCTTAAGCATCATTTTGATACCTAATTGCACTGTACAAAGAAATAAGTACATTTATGATAGTTTTATTACAGGATATATATTATTGCATAGAAAGAAAAAGGAGATTGATTTACCTAACATATGAAAGGATCTTATAGCAAGTAAAGAGAGAGACTTCTGTGTTAACCAGTATTTCAGTCAGTCAGAAAATGGTTCCATAAAGTCAAGAGAATAAGAAAATTAACCACGAGTGTAAGGAAGTGTATCTGAGACTTGAAAAAAAGACCTGTTATAAATGTTACTATTTGACTATTAAAATACCCTAAAAAACCCCCATAAAACCCCAAACCGCACACACTAACATGCATTCTGTTGCTAGGAGGAGTCTAACAAGAGCCACAACAACAGACTATTGTGCACATCCAGCAGTATTCTTTCACTAAATCTACTTTTAGCTATTGACTAAAGCTCAGGGTTTGCAGTGTTTCCTGCTCTAGAATGCATAGATACACTAAGCATACACAACTACAATATGAAGAATGCCATAGAAGCAAGGTTTGTGGTGGAAGCATTACTTTTAACTGTCAAATGAGACACATTTTTGGTTTGGCTTTTTTTTTTTTAATCAGATGCTGCAATATGAATGATTTAATGGACAAAAATTAAATTATCTACTTTAAATAATTTAGCTAGTCTGGCTGATTTTGACTGAAATTAATTCAGGGCCAAATGTATGAGCAGCCCTGCCCTCTTCTGTAGAAAGATCTATTTCTGCAGAATGTATATATTTGTATATTCATTAAGCATAACTATTAAATCACCATTCAGCACTGTTTAGTGTGTTTGGTGTTGGGGTTTTTTGGGGAACAAATCTAGAGCAGGTTTGCTGACCTCCAAAGTCTGTCGTTTTTACTTATTTGGTGTTTCTGTTCAGGTAGTTGAGCACTCAATTTCCATGTGATACTTATGTAGAACATACTTAACTTGAAAGTGGTTGGTTTAGTAAGCAGAAATACATGAACATCTGACAAACTGTAACACATGCATTGGGAACTTAAATGAGAATACAATGTTCATTCAGTTTTACATATTCATGCAATCTTTTTTTTCATAGTTTTAGGACTCTTCCTCTTCTTTCCCTTTCCTGTTAAGCCTCCATCCTATGAAAGAATGCATGAATATGGAGATGAAGAACACACTACCTTGTTGTTTTTTTCACAGCTGGAGTGCATGTGTACCCAAATTCTCCTCTGGCTCTAGCTTTTCTAAATGAAAAAAGTTAGCCCATGTCCTCAGAAATTATAGGAGATGTGTATACAGTTGTCCTCTAATCCATTTCAGTCAAAAAGAAATGACCTAGCTTAAATAATTTAGACACTAGCTACCCCAACTGATTCAAACCAAAATGAATTCAAGAGCAATTGCATTAGTAGCCCTACTGTAAAATCTAAGAAAGTGCTAATCTGCAACTCAAGGGTGCAGCTATAGCAATTGCTTTTCTGTCTCATGTCTAGAACAAGAAGTAGCTACATTAAAGCAAAGAGTGCCCATTTTCCAGTTAGTGAAATGACCCAATTTCTGAATAAAATAAAATAAAATAAAAT
>NW_010261220.1:0-2272 GCF_000690775.1 Eurypyga helias
AGGCACCGAGGAAGGGAAGGAGGGATAGAGGGTCCAAAAGGGGGCTCGGTGGCAGCACTTTGTCCTGTTCTTGACTGCTGGGACTGGGGAGACGTGAGCTCTAGACGTGGCCAGCACAGGGGTTGCCCCTTCTTCAGGGGCACTGCGAGGTGAGCTGCGAGACACTCGCCAGCCATAAAAAAAAGGAGATGTGGTTGTTCACGGCCTGCCTGTGAACCCAGGGGCTGGCTCCCAGGCACCGTTTACCTCCGTCGGCATCCAGCTCACGCAGCTCTCTGATGCCCTGGTGTCGGAAGGCAGAGTGCAGTCTCAGCAAGCCTGCTGAGAAGGAAACCCTGAGCACCAGAGTTGGCCTTGCAAGGTGGCTGGTGGAAGGGGACAGCTGAGGACACTTGAAAAGCAGGAGCTGAAGGGGGCAGCCTGGGAAGCCTCGAGTCACTCTCAGCGGTGTCATCCAGCTCGTACTGTTGACGAGCTTCTTGGGCTTTCAGGTTTCCACTTTGGTCCTGAAGCGCTTTTCGGACCGGGCTTCTCCAAGAGTGGATTTCGCATTCTCTTTTTCCTACCGTGGCTGTGCCTGAGACACCGCCTGGGTTTTGTCCTGGCAGGTGCAGTTGTGGACTCAGTGCTTGTTGAGGAAATGTCCCTGCTGCCTGGGTGCTCACCTCTACCTGCAGCGTTGACTGCTTTGTCCTTGCGTCTGCTCCTGCCTCTGGATCAAAGCTTGTACTGCAGCACTGTTGCAGAAGACCCCCAGAGACTGATGAAACAGGTCCATCAGCTGCCCTCTATGTAGCCGAGGTACCGTAAGTTTCTAAGGTGTCATGGCCTCTTCTCTGTACTTATCATGTGTTGCCTTGGTTTTTTACTCCACGTGATGTCCTCATCGGCCTTCAAGAAGGCAGTTAGCACTGGCAGGTTTCAGCCTTCCCTACCTTACCTACTCCTTCCTAGAGTTTTGCAGAAGCAGTCCCTTGTTGAAGGTTGTGGGGCTCAGGTATTGTAGCTCCATGATCAGCATTCGAGAGGACTGTGCACGTCTCTTCCATTGGGAATGCCTTGTTTTTTATTTCAGGTAAACCAGAGTTTAAATGGGCATCCAATCATTGGGGAAAGCACAGCACTGAGATAAGAAAGCTGGAAACTGTCTTATCTTGAGAGGCACATTAGAGAACAGAACATCAAAAACCAAATAGCCTAAATACTGAGTAAATTAAAAGAAAAACTGTATTTTTCTGTAGTTCTGTTCTTTTAGTTTTCTTCTCTATGCCTTCTTAAGTTTGTCTTAGTCATGTTTGGGGTGGGTTTTTTCTTGTTGGTTGGTTTGGTTTTGTCTTCAGAATTCGTTTACTCTCACATATTATTTGACAAACATGAAAAGTTAAGTTTAGAGGTAACAACCTTTATCTTTGACAGTCATGAGATCACACACCATTTTTAAATACCTTGGCGTGTCATTCTCCTTTGTGAAGATCTGAAACGTCACTGGTTTTTGTGGTGCATGATTCTTTCTCTTTCTGAGGTCAGGAGGTCCTCTTTGTTGTAATACATTCCACATTTGCAGTACACTGCCTTACTACTTCTGCATGCTCTTAAGCATTCCTGTAGCACTGATGTTCTGGAGTGCTGCTTTTCTGTGATCCACGGCTTCACAACTGTTAACTACTAGACTTAGTGCATAGTAGTATGAAGAGACCTAATGGCATACTATTTATAGCAGCATAGTGTTGCGAGGGATGAAATAACGGACTTCATGCCATAATCAATATGATCTACGTGAGCCAATTTATTGCAGGGTTACAAGCCTTTTTATACACTTGTTCAATGCTTAACACATATGTCATCGATTATGATTGGTTCCTAGCTAAGTTTATTTGTTAAAACATGTAGCATCTTGCTAAAGGCAAGCTTTGTTCATGTAGCCTCTTTGCAATAAGCAAGCTTTGTTCATGTAGCAACTTGCAGCTTCTGCTTGGTCAGGTGCAGCGGTTTTGTGAGCTGGGGAGTGTTCACAGTTCTTTATTCCCGAGACCTTCAGATCTTCTTGCTGTGACGTTGTTTCTTCTCTTTTATACATTGTTCATTCTCTTCTAGGGCCTGTAGTGCCCTGTTTGCTCTAGGCCCTTGGTTTTTTGACTTTTCTTTCCTTACAATGCTATGGTTTCCGTGCGATGTCTGAAGTCGGACGGTCGGAACATTCGATCTAGTTCTGCTACTGGCGCGATGTATGGCAAGTACGGAACGTTTCGCTGGGACCTCCTGCGCAGGCAGC
>NW_010261221.1:0-10124 GCF_000690775.1 Eurypyga helias
TAGCGGCCGCCATCCCAACAGCCCGCCAAAACCGGGATTTCGGAGAGCCGGGCAAAGCCTGGGAGGTATTGTTGGAGGAGAGCAGCTGCAGGGTGTTGAGACGCTGGCTGGTATTTAAGGCAGCAGCAGCGAGCCCGGCAGTCACACTTGGGGCAGGCGGGGAGGGCACCTCCTGCCCTGATGGCGTCTGCCAGCGGTGGCTTCTGCGGGACTTCCCAGCGCTGTCCTGCATCCTTCAGGGCAGAACGCGTTTATTCCCAGCGTGGCTCCTTCGCTGAAGGAAGATAGGGCTTTCAAAAGTAAATTTTTCTTCTTCTTGTTCCCAGAAATCATTCTTAAATGAATCTTTGCAAAAATTTAAAAAAACAACCAAACCACCAACCCAAACCAAACACCACAAACAGTAAACCCACGTGGCATAGGCCACGTTCTGAGAAGGAAAACCGGTTAAACTATCCAAGTTACCAATTAAAAAGGCTACCTTCCAAGGGGAAAAAAAGAGAGCCAGCTTCTATTAGCATCCCTGTGTATGTCATTACCTTTTAAAATATTAATCATATGTTGGTATGTTTTTAAAAGGATATTAATTCTTGTCATAATGTGGTTATCCACCTACTGTCCCAGGTGATGGACATGATGGATACCCACAATAAAGCAAGGGTATGGAAAATAGTATATAATAGTGTATATAGTATTTAATATTTTCTAATAGTATGTGTTAGAAAAGCCATATTTGGTTACACGTAGAATCACAGAATGGTTTGAGTTGGAAGGGACCTTAAAGACCATCTAGTTCCAACCCCCCTGCCATGGGCAGGGACACCCTCCACTAGACCAGGTTGCTCAAAGCCTCATCCAGCCTGGCCTTGAACACTGAAAAACCTACAGACATGAAGTAGGTGACTGTAAGTGTGACTGAGGATCCAAGCAGTATGTCTTTGACTTGTCACAAGCCTTGCGGAAGCTGATGGACCTAATCGCTGCTTTCCTTTCAGGCTAAAGGAGGCAACAGGAGAGCACACAATTTCTTGGATTTCTGGATGACAGCTAATTAGAAGAAAAAAAAAATGTGGTAGGCTTAGTAAGCCTCCTGAGATGAAAATAGCAAAAGCAAGCAGAATATTAAAGCACAGCGTATAGTCTCCTAGTTCTTCTTAGCCGAGCACCCGTTTATGGCCACTGTTTGTGGATGGTGGTTGTTTTCAGTGCTGTTTTGCTTATGTGTTTAGATGTATGGTCTGTAAGTTTCCTTGCAGAAGGAATATCTGCATTGTGTTTATTTCTCACATTTTTGTTCCGGCATGCTTCTGATGGTGTCGCTGACCTGGATCACTGCTAGCAGTATGTGTGTTGCACCAGGATCACTGCTAGCAGTATGCGTACTGACCGCACGCTGTACCCAGTTCACTGGTCTCTCCGCTGTACAGTGCAGTACCGCTGTATTTCATATCTGATTTTTTCAACGCGGGGGTGCTGCTGGCAAGGATGGCTAGCTTGACTTTGCCCTCCTGCATCATTTTCAGAGCCTGTTTGTACCACAGCGTGCGTTCAGCACTTTTTATGACTGGCTGAAGCCTTGACTTTCTGAACTCTAGTTTTTTGGTGGTGGCAAAGGCACGTTATGCCTCTAGTTGGGTTGAGTGATAAAAAGATGCATCTCCAAGATGGTCAGACAAATATTGTGCTAGGTGGACTTTTGGTCAGAAGCAATAGGGCTGTTCTTGAGAGCTAAAGGTCTCTGTCTCCTGCCAGTCCAAATACTGGCAAGAACACCGTCTGAAAATAGGCAAATTACAAAAAAGAGACAGGGGTTCGATTTGCATTTAGGCATGTGTCTGTATTAAAAATCTGTATTAAAAGCAGCAAGAAAAGGAAAGCAAGGAGGCAATAAAATAAATGCTCGTAGACTAGCTGGGAGAGAATAAACAAACGAGCTTTTGGGGGAGGCAGAGCTCTAGTTGCAAGTGAGGGTTGGGAAAACTTCTTGTCATTTAATCCCACTGTGCTGGGCGAAACAAAGCTCTTTCTACAGGCTTTGTTAATAAACAGGACTGTATTCAAGACGCGTATGATTCTGTCACCAGTTTTGCCTTCAAACAGTACGACTTTCAGAAGTCTGTTGACCAACTGTTTGGGTCAAAAGGAGGAGGAGCAGTATTAAAGTGATACATACATTATAACAAGCTCGTGATTTTGCCGTGTCTCTCACTTTACTGTGAGACCCACTGACATCAGTTGATATCCGTGGAAGTTCTGGCATGATGCTTGCAGATCGCTAAACCCAGTTAGGGCCCCCTGAGTGAAAAAGCGCCTCTGTGTGGGCATGGACCTGCCTTCAAGCCAGGCACATTCTAAGGCCTGCAGCCTGTTTTGTCTGATGAACCATTTCTTTGTCTCCAGTTTCTAAAGCAATTGGCACCTTAGGATTGGCAGATTTTAAAGCACATGTCCGTCCCGAAGCCCTGAAGCCCAGCCGTATTTCTGCTGTCACCCTATCCTCCTGCACCCGACATCCCTCTGGGCTGTCATGGTTGCTAAGGAAGGCAGTGGCACCCTATCCCAAGCAGCGTCCGCCCCGTAACCCCTGGCCCTCACCGTCTCCATCGCCAGCTGCTCCAGCCACACAGGTTCTAAGGCATCAAAGCAAACTGTAAGTGGGGTGAAAGCACAGACAGCGATGGCATTTCCCATCCTTCATACTCCATTCCCATATTGCATTCTAAAAGCATACAGTAAACATAGGGAAATCTCGTATCTTGTATGTTTTGAGTATGAGAGGCATGGTTCAGGTCCTTTGGTTGATGGTGCGTCTGGCAACCCTCCTGACGTTGCGGCCCTTGTCTTGGCCATGCGGTCCCTGTGTGGCCTGCAGCCTGGCAGGGAGGGCTGAGGCTTCGTTATAGTCTCTATTTTCACACTTAAGTTAAAGAATTTGCCTGCAAGGCATAATAAAAACTGAATCATGATCCTGTTTAATCAGAGGATTTAATGTGAGAACCGTTACTGGCTGGACTGGAAGCTGATTTGATTTTCTTTGGCCTGCCCTCTTCCTTTAAAATCCTTTTTCGAGTGCGTGCTCTGCTTACAGTTTTCATGTTCTTATTAGCTTCTTTGTTGTCCTCCCATAGATCACCCTCCCACGATTTTTAAGTATCAGATGGCATATTCAGCGTCCCAGTGCAAGGATAATTGTATTACTTCATTTCACTGAGGTCGAAGTCATAATGGAAGAAGAGCGAGGGACGTTGGGGGTGGCATCTCAGCACTGCAGGCGCAGGCCTGGGGAAGCACCTTTGAGGCTTCAGGGTGCTGTTTGCTGTGACCCTGTTGTAAATAGATCAGCTCTGGGGTGGGTCCTGTTCCCTAGAAGAGCCTTTTAATCTGTCTGCCTTGCCTTCTGTCCCAGGGGAGGTGAGAGAGCCAGAAACTGTCCTCTGATCTAAATAAGCATTAGTTGTCATTCATGTGCTCATGAGGTTTGGTCCAGAGCCTCCCGGGATCTGTCTCTTTTTCAGTCTTTTGGAATATTTACCTCACCAAACCTCAATGATACGTGCCGAATACCAAATTTTTACCTTTTTTTTTTAATCTTGTTGGATGACAGTAGCTGAGAAGAAAGCTTTTTGGATGATTAAAGGTATAAAAAATTAATGTTCCTTCAGTCTTTTAAAAATGCAAATAGGGAGGTGGTTGCATAATGTTTAATATCATCTATTAAAATGTGCATATACATAGTATGTTTTAAAACGTACCTCATTAGGAAGCTGCAGCCTATTAGCATAATGAGAATCTGAATGGTTACGTCTATTAATATTTTGTGACTGGTAGTAATAATTCATTTAAAATACAATTGAATAGTGAACTGTGATGTAAAAGCAGAACTTAATGTTGGTTTATGCAAACTTCTCTGAAAGTAATCTTTTAAAATGACATTTATTTTCAGCCCATATTTTGGGAAAATACACGGAAAAGTGTATGTAATACAACAGCTGAGAAGCTGGAAACAGTGAGTATTCTTGTTTGTCGTTACTCTCACCATTTCTCCCAAAGTGTTTGCTGAAGTCAGGAGCGTGTTAGTCTGCAGCTGTGAGGAAGATAGCGAAACTGAAGAGCTATTTTTAAGGTTGTATTCCCCATTTTTTATTTCGGGGCTTGTCCTTCACAAGCCTGCTGTTACGGATAACATTGCTCAAACAATACTGGCAGGCCTTTGGCGACAGTATCGCCGTGCCGCTGCGGGCTGTCTGTGCTGCGGGCTTCCGGCCGGCCACAGGGGCCTAGGCCGAAGCATGCCGGGAGTCGTGTTTTTTAGCAGGCATGCTGGGACTGGGAGTTTCTCCGCTCTACTTCCTGTCTGCCATGGCCTCCTGTTTTGAGGCAGGATCTGTCGGGCGCTGATGAGTGCGGACGGTGAGTGCCAAAGCTCCTCGATGGGTGCTGAGGAGGGAAGCCCCCCTCACCCCTCACAGCTGCCTTCCACCTCTGTCCGTGACCTCTGGCTGCTCCTGCCTGCTCCTGCCTGCTTTTACCTGCTCTGCAGCCCTGCCTTCCCCATCCACCCCTAACCCCTGCAGTGGGGGGGTGGGGGGTGCCAGGGAGGCTTTGTGCATGGCTTTCGGGGCGTTTGCTTGGGGTAGCTGTGGTGGGAGGCAGAGGCGTATGAAAAGGTGGCCTCAGAGGGACAGCCTTGAGCTGTTCCTGTGACAGCGTGCATTGAAATACATGTTCTCTCCCTGCACCTGTATATTCCTATGTGCCTGAATTCTCTTCCATGGAGTTAATAGCATCTTCGATAGTTAGAAATGATTTTTAAAACCTCTTAAAGTGTTCACAATATTGATAACTCTTTCCTATCGTGAAATTATAATTTTGTTTTGTTGTTTATTTTAGTAAGACAATTAACAGTTGTCACTTTTGCTTACTGGTTTTGATTTCTGATGTGCACAGGGTAATTTTGTCATATTAAAAAGCCATTAAAATCTGGTTTGGAAAGAAGTTAATAGGTCACCTACTGCACATAGCTCTGTGAAACTTTTATGTGTGCTTATTTCTGCATGAATGTAACTCAGCAACACCACTCTGAAAAGGAGATACCTTTTTTTGTTTAGCATAGCAAAGTTATTTTGAAATTTCTGACTTACTTGAAGGTCTGTGTCATGCCATTACTTGGCTTTTTTAGGCATTTAAACCCAAAAATTTTATTTCTGAGAGCTCAGGCAGAACAGTAGTACAAATCTGTTATTGAGTACATCCCTCCTTAACTACACGAGTAAAAAGGAGTTACATGGTTATAATTAATACATTTAAATAATTAAAATGTAATATTAATATTCTAAAAATGAGTTAATGATGGTTATCTCTTGACCACATGACAGTGGGCCATGCTGATCTGGAGCAATTCCAGTATTATCAGCAGAATTAGGTCTTTTGGCATTGAGCCCCTGAGCAACCAAGTTCAGGCAAGCAGCTCTGGTTTTGTGGCATATTGCTCTTTTTTCATTGTGGACAAATGGATGAAAGTAAATAGGTGAGGATAATGGGCGAGTTGAGTAGTTAGAATGTCATAGTAATTTGTTAATCAAATGCCTGAAGATGCACAGAAAGTCTTGTCACTGATGAGTTAAATATAATTAAGTTGGGCAGCTGAGGTGTATGTTTCAAGGAGATCCTGTTGCAAAAGTTTCATGCTCTCATTTTCTCCAAATCCACTTTTTTGTAAAAATCAGTAGACAAATTGTGGCACTGGCAGAGATGTCAAGGAGTGCTCCTTTATTTGTTAAACTTTTCTGTCTGAGTAGTCCTTGAATGTGAGCGATATCAATTTAGTCCTGTTGCCGGAACCTTGCACTCTGGTATAAGTTTTTAGAGCACAGTAAGAATTCATAACATAGTTTGCAATGTTGATGATATAAAATGAAAAGATCTTTCCTGGATTAACAGTGACGCTGACGGGAGCCTGTGTCCTGCAAAACTGTAGGCCAGGTGTCACAGGGGTTGTGTTTCAGAGGACCAACTTCTTACTTGCTTTATGGATGGAAAATATTTGCCACATATATGTAAATACATCATGGGAAAGGGTACACAGGGGACATAAAGCACTGTTCCCAAGGCTTACATCATACATATGCGGGTGAGTAATTTCTTGCGTTACTGTAGTCCTGTCGACCAACTTCTTGCGAGGTCAGCTTGGTGCTACTAACATCCTCCTGCCAAAGTATATCCTGTTATGGTAATGAGTTTAATTTGCCACTTAATGCTGGACAGTCCATACATTCTCTATATAGAATTCTGCACATTGAGTATAGATTTGTCTTCTCTCAGCAACGTTTTTCTTTTGCCATTAAGACCTGAAATGGTTGGATTTTTCCAGTGAGGCGTATGGCAAAATGAAGCTGTTTGTAAACAGCTTGTAACAGTAACTTTTCCACAGCATAAATAAACTGTTGGAGGAGGTGAGGGGAGACACCTTTCCCAAGCCTCAGTTATGGTGCTGATAAGAGTTTCTGGTTTAAACCAGGACTAAAACAAGAATAGTTGTGTCCATGACAGTTGCATCTGTGTTGGTGTAATCAAGAACAGGATTTGGTTTGATAGAGTTCTTGTGTTTGTTTGATTCTGTTTGTTTATTTTAATAGAATGCTCACTTTTTCCAGACAATAACACTGGTCCATGTACTGTCTACTTTCAATTTCAGGTGGTGGAAAAAGAAGGAACAAAATGAAACCTTTCCAAAGTGTCTGTCTTTTCAAGAGCCTGCTTGCCAGCTGCTACTGTCATGGTCAGCTTCACAGTTCTCTTCTCCCTGCTGTTGCCAAGAAGATAGGTTATGTGGTGGGACTGCACAGCTGTGGATTGTGGAGGCCAAAATCTTTGTTGGACACAGCTAGATTCACTCTGTCTTTTAACAGTCGGTGTAGGAAAAACCATCAGGATTCTCGAACATTGTGGAAGCATGAGGCTGTGCAGAAGTATCTGGAGACTCTGAGCAAGGAATACCAGCAGGTTAGTCATCTGTTAAATGCTGACTCTGTAAATGACTTTGAGCAAAAAACCCTGAGGAGAAGATGTGCCGGTCTGGCTCCCATTGCAGCTGCATTTCAAGAAGTCAAAGAGGCTGAAAGAGAACTTGAGGAGTTAGAAGCGATGTGCAAAGGTAAGGACAACACATCGACGTACTTGTTTGAAAAAGGAGCTTTGCTTGTGATCAGCCTCATTGCCCAGCCTTTCCAGAAAGCTTTTAAATAAGTTAAGCCAGCCCTGGAACACTGTCTGGTCCTGCTTGTTCCTGGGAGCTTGTGTTGCTAGGGTTTTCTGCATCCAGCCACATCCTTCCATTTTTCATCTCACCTTGCTTCAGTTTGAGGTCTTAATATAGCCAGCTTGGAAAGTAAGGATTGTCTGGAATCTCAGGGCTATCCATCTCTAGGAAATAATTTGAAAATGTTTGGTTAAGGTTGTTTTTTGATAGAACCGAGCACAGTGTGAACTGAAGGAAAAAATACTTAATAGCTTAATACATTTGATAAATGTGGACTTCACACGTGTTACTTAAAAAGGGATTCCTTCTAGACAGTTCATTGATACTTATCGAGCAAATCACATGAACTTTCATTAGGCCCTGAATTGTCACCTTCCAGTTTAAATGGTGAAAGCTAGTATTTCTTTGAAAATATTTGAGGAGTGCTTCAAGGGAGAAAAGTTCATAGTTGCCTAAGAAGCTGCTGCTTTTCAGTCCTCTGCTGCAGTAGGAGTTGGGGTAAAACAAGAATTTAAAATTGTCGCTGGTTTTGATACTGTTCCAGAATAGAAAATACACAGGGAATAAAAGAATGTACAAAATGTGCAACGGTGCCCCATGCTGAGAAAAAAAAACATGATTAGAAGCATGAGGAGATGCATGCAATAGGAAAGAAGAAATGCCATCCATTCTGCTACACCAGTGGCTATTAAGCCAAGAGAGGGAAGCATGGGCCTAGAGAGAATGGGGCTTACATTAAAGAAGTGAAGAAAGGGAAAAGCAAAGGGCAGGAGAAGTGAGTAGTCAGTGGTGTAAATGGAGGAGGGTGAAAGTTCAAGGTGCTGTTCAGAGAGAAAATCAAGGGTGTTGACAAAACAGTAAAAGCCATATTGAAATAAAGCTGGTAAAAACGTAACTTGTTTAGAAAGGTAGAAAACGTTTGTATTCTTTCATTTTAGAAATAAATAGAAGTTTATGCTTTTTGGAAAAAATTGTGGTTATTGAAAATGTTTTAATCCCCAACCCTCTCACATTCTCTTCACTGTATAAAGAGGAAGAGGAGTGAGAGTGAGTAGGGACAAAAATGTACTGCTGAAGAAGAAATGTTCTTGGAAGAATTAGAAAGTATTAAAAAAAAATAGAAAATTCATACTTCAACTTTAAAAAGCTATTTTTGGATGAAGTAAATATAATGAAGAATTTTTCTAATTCCATAAATTATGATATGGATGAATGGAGTGAGTTCTAGTTGAAAGAAGGGAAAAGAAAGGAATGAAAGAAAATTGCAGCCAAGAAGTTAGTTAGATGGAGCTATATTATTCTATCTGTACTGTCCATCCTCTGGCCTGTATGTAATGCAAATAATATTATCACTACTACTAATAATATGCAATGAAAATGATGGAAAATAAAACAAATTATACAACTGCTCACCACCCGCCGACCAATGCCCAGCCAGTTCCCGAGTAGGGAGAGCCAGAGAGCCAGACCAAGCCTGAGAGTGCAAGCGAGCGTGCTAGAGTGAGAACCAGAGCACCGAGAAAGCGACCCCCAGCCCACTCCCAACTTACATACTGAGCATGATGTTTGATGGCATGAAATGTCCCTTTGGTCAGTTTGGGTCAGCTGTCCTGGCTGTGTCCCCTCCCAGGTTCTTGTAGAGAAGATGCTGGGAACACAGGGGCAGTATCAGAAACTGAGAAAGTCCTTGGCTTGATATAAACATTGCTTGGCAACAACTGAAACATCAGTGTTATCAGTATTCTTCTCAGCACAAATCCAAAACACAGCCTCCTACTAGCTACTGTGAGGAAAATTAACTCTATGCCAATTAAACACAGCACACTGACCCTCTGTAGTACCCAAATTCCTCACAATTGCTGTAGGAATTTATATTTGCAATACTCAGTGAAGCAGTACTATTTCACAGTTTGCCATGGGGAAGTGGGTGTGAGTCATGGCACAGATTGAGTTCTTAAAGGCCAGATTTGCAGGGAGATAGGAAGAGGACACCAATCCTTTGAACCTTAAGCTCGTTGGTCACCACCAGGCCATTTTTTCATGTGATACTGTTTGTCCAACCCACCCCCAACGATGCTTTTTGGGCCAGCTAGAAGCCTTTGATTCAGTGCCAGCTTTGGGTTGGAGTTGTGACATTCTGGAAGGGAAACTTACACAGTTCTTGCCTTATGTACAGAGGATGCCAGGTTCAAGTGTTGATCTGACATCTTTTATTTAAGGAAAAAAACACCGACGCAGAACTTAACAGCTGTGCTACGGAGGAGCTGCTGCTGTCCTTCTAGCTTCACCTGGGAATGTTTCCTAGTTTAGTAGTAAGCTCTAAATGTGGGAACGGGCATTCTAATCACGGAATCGTCAAACATTTTAGTTTGAAGAGGACCTCTGAAAGTCATTTGGTCATTTGGCCTTGTCCAGAGGAGTTTGGAATATATCCAAGGATAAAGATCCTACAGCTTCTCTGGGCCCCTGTTCTAGTGTCTGGCCACCCTTAGGGTGAAATAATTTTCCCAATTTTTTCTTCCCTTAACCAGAATTTCCTGTATTCCAGCTTTTACCATGATACACAGAGTCTCTCTCCATTATTTCATGTCTTTCTGTTAGGTAGTTGTACACCAAAGTAAAACCTTTCCTCTCCCTACTTTTTTTATGGCTGAACAAACATCGGTTTCTCAGCCTTTTCTCATACGTCCTTTGCTCCAGTTCTTGATCATCTTGGTGGTTCTCAGCTGACTCACTTCAGTATTTCCACGCCTTTCTTGTACTGAGGAGCTCAAAACAGGGCACGGTATGCCACATTGTGATCTTCCATGCTGAAGAGAGAGGAAGGGAATCTTCTTAAGCATGTCGACACACTGGAGGGAAGGGA
>NW_010261222.1:0-447 GCF_000690775.1 Eurypyga helias
TACAGTTCTGTCCACAGTTTATTCTGGCTAATTGTTCAGATCTTGACATCTCTTCCCCTATAAACTACTACTTCTGAGATACATTTCTAATAAATTGTCAGCAGTTCAGTAGTAGTTTCGTTAGGGGTTTTTTTTATTAATATGTATAAAATGTACAGGTTTTCAATATTCAAGTATGTTCTGTCCTCTGAAATCATATTCTATCACTTACCATTTCGAGGCTGAGTTATATTTTGAGTATTTACAGATTTTAGAGCTGCTTTAGTCAGGAGCAGGATAACACAAGAAGGACATCTGTACTTCCCAAAAGTTATTTTCTTGAGAGGCAGACCTTAGGTTGGACAGCATCAACTTGTGATGCCTTTCTGTCTCAGAGGCTTTAGCTATCTTTTAGCCACCTTTGTAGTCATGAGTAGCTTTTTCTGCTATTGAGTTGTGTGGTGCTCT
>NW_010261223.1:0-18201 GCF_000690775.1 Eurypyga helias
CTACAGCCCTGTTATCCGGTGAGTCCGGGCACTGGGGGGAGGAGGGAGGGGGCTTGGTGTGTAGAGCTGGGGGAGTCACGGCTGGGCTGGAGAGCGGGCCGGGGGGGCTTGCATCTAGCCACAAAAGCCCTCCCTCTTGATGCCAGAAAGCTGGGGTGGGAGGGGGAGCGGGATGTATACAAAGATCTTCCTGTCCTGTCTCAGGAGAAAGGGAGATGTGGGTGCCTGGAACCCTCCTGCAGCTGGTTTCTCTCTGTGGGAGACCACCTAGGAGGAAAAAGGCTTTTTAAACTTTAAAGAGCATGAGAACATTTTCAGATGAGTGATTGAATGAAGATGCTTCTCAGGTGACAGGTTTTATGAAGGACCAATTTTGCTTAATTGTATTAAGCAATTCTCAGGTACATTTTTATGCATCCTGTTTCCCCCGTATAAAAGGGTGCATGTTAAATATGTCTGTGTTCAGTTTAATTCCCCTAATCGAAAGAGCAAACAATCTGACAGGCAATTTGTGTTACTGGTGTGTCTTTTTAGAGGTCTATAGTAAGGCTCAGACTTTGTGTTTTATAGGTGTATATATTTGATGTGTGCTTGCAAATCATTTTCTTACTGTTAGTGGAAACTCAGAATGTAAAGGTCAGCATTGCTCTGACTTTCTGAATTTTATATGGAGAGGAAACGTGGGCTGTATTTCTCTAATCATATACGATCAGTGTTGCAGAATTAAAGCTCTTCAGAATACTTAAACTTAAAGCAAAATGCCTGGGAATTTAAAGTATTTGCTTAGTACGTATTTTATAAGTGAAGATTTTTATTTCCCATATTGGAATCATACTGTTGCCTTGTTTTTTATAGGCTTACTTAAAACTGACGTGCGGATGTGAATTTAAATGTATGGGGTGATTTGCCATTACACTGGCAAGAATTCTGTTTAGAAGGCATTACCTGGTGCGTTGTCGTGGGAACTGTTTGTGGTGTTTCTAGTGAGCGCTTTGTGTCAGTGAGCATTTGGGGTGGCCTACTGTGTATCCAGAGGGGATGCTAAAGCCGTTCCCGTGTTTTACTGGCTCTTGGTAAGGTCTGCTGTCCTGGGTGTGCATTGAATGCTGTTTAAAGAGCGAAGTGACAAAACTATGTTCTGCTTAGTCCAGGGGAATAGAACAAAGATGCCTTTGGGAAAAAAAGTGGTTGTTTTAAGGTATAGTTGTGTGGAATAATTTTGTAAACAATAGGGTGTTTCAAGCAGAAAATATTGCGTGCGCTCTGAAAAAGTGTTTTGTTGTTGTTCTGTGAGAGGTTGTTACGAATGGTTAAGGATACTCTTTTGAGATTGTCTGAATAATAGAATAGCAGGAATATAATGTGCATAGTTTGACTCAAGCACTGTAGGAGTCAGATCGTTTTCTGTAGATGCGTTTATATCCTGGATATAAGAAAGGTAATAATGACAAGCAAAACCATGTACACTAGGTTTGCCCTTAGGAATAGCTGTGTGAGATTGACAGTCCGGTTAGTTTAGGTTCCTGTCTTAGATACTGGCTGATAGGGCTGTAGTAGAAGGTACAAGAGAATTTATGTTACAGAACAAAGTTTAGTAGGAGTGTTGTGTTTCTTTTTTTCGGTTGGTGGTGGCCCTGTGATTTGAAGCATGAGAGTTTCAATCTCCTGACTTCTGTATTGTCTCCGTGGTAAGCGTGTAAATCTTCCTTGAGCTCTAGATCTGCTTCCAGGAGTTAGCTTTGTAGCTTCACGCCTTCTTTCCTTCCTCCAGTTAAAACTGTAATTTGCATCCCATTTTTAACTGCATACAGATGAATTACGTTGTTAACAAATGCACATTGTCAGGTTTACTGGGGAGGGAGTGGAATGGCTGAGTGAAAAGAGGTCGCTATGTGTAGAAAGCAAGGTGGTCTGTCCTAATGTGGCTTTCACTGTAAAAATGTCATTTTCACAGGAAAGAAAAGAAAGCAGAAGTGTGAAAATAAGCTCAGTTGTTCATGGTGTTTGTGTGCAAGACAGTGTTTCTTTGCTCCCATAAGGTGCTATGTGTATTGTGGTGGCAGTGGGCAAATACAGATGGAAGGTATTTATATGACTCTTATTAGCCATTCAGAACTGGGTCATAATCGGTTTTTTTTTTGCTTGATTCTGTGTTACTGCACCCAAAATGCAGACATTGTTTTGCTGTGCCATTTAGATAATGGTATAGTGGCCTTAGACTTGATAAAATATTATGATTTCATGAAGGCAACAGATTCTTACAGCACCTGTCATCTTCATCTGGATGATTTAAAGACTTAATTCTGGGCTCGTATCCAGATACAATGGTGTCAAAACTGTAAGAACTTCGTATGTGACTGAACATTCCAGGATGCAAGCCTTTTTGCTCTTTTCATTCTGTATCTCGTATGTGTCTTCCCTAATGTTATATAAATTATCTAGTTATTTTGATACGTAGAAAATGAGAATGAAGTGATTCTAGCATGCTTGGAAAGCTCGTGTGTCTGCAGTGCTGATTTTTTTCATCCATGTCTCTGAGCTGCTTAGGGAGAAACTTCTAGTAAGCAGTTGAGGAGAATCCAGTGTGGTCAGCTTCACTCATTTGAATCCCTGGTTTTCTCAAGCTGCAGCAACAGTGCAGTTGCTGTGAGTTTTGAATTGCAGTAGCGACGCTGACTGCTGTCTTTCAGTCATGTTGCCTGGATGTGGGTTCTGGAGGGAAGCAAAGACTCCTAGATATAGGTTCCACGCTTGGAAAAGTCTCTTTGAATGGTAGGCTAATTGCCTTGTCCATGACAATAGCAATAAACCTCTGTGTTTGGGGCAAACGGATTGTTTGAGCTGTTTCCAGTTGTTGGACAAAACTTCTTTACTTACTGCTGGTGGATTTGTGTTACTGTGTTTTGTTGTGGATGGGAACACAGCTGTTCTGAAGTAACACATGCACATTTTCAAAACAGAAATTCTTCCATAATACCAGAAGTGTGAGGTGTTTATTTCTCTATTGATAAGCTGACTGGATTTAAAAAAAAAAAAAATTCACAGGGAAAAAAGTGTGTGTGTGGAGAAGAAAACCCCACGGTTGACAAAATAAGCAGACACAGTCTCTGTGGAAACTAGTTTAGGATGAAATTGTAGGCAGAGAACTGCCTTTCATAACTCCAGTCAGGTCATATGCGATGTGATCACACATTTAATTCAGTTAGCTGTATGGGTGAGTAATCATTTTTCCAGATTTGGATACACCTACCCATATGCTTAGATAAAAGTAAGTGGGTGGGGCACTACTAGTGTAGTACTACAGTGTGTGGATGCTGCTTATGGGAAAAGTACAAGATTGCCTATTGCTATTACGGAGCCACCTCATTTTCTAGCTGTAACTCGTCTGTAGTTGTGAGGCTCTGCAAAATACGGATTATTTATGTGCATAAACCAAAACAGGCAGAGGGAAAATGGTAAAATACATACTCAGCTAGTAAATGCTGAGTGGAGAAGACATGGGTTCATACACTGATACAAAAATAACTTTAAATCCAGTAATTCTGCTACTTTTGGACTTGAAGGAGTAGGAGAGATTTCCAGACATTTAATTTCCTTGTTTGGTGAAAACAGATTCTTTATTTTTTTACATGAAATACTCTAATGTTGTTTAGTAAAACTGTGTTTTGCAGAATTTAAAATGTGAAACGGTGAGTTTTCACTGTAATAGTTAATTTTCCCAGTGCGTATGGAGGCTCTCAGTCTAGAGCATATTCTGAATTTATTAAGACTTGTTTTGTTACTCGGCAGTGGACTTTGCCTTTGCCCAGCCATGTTGATATGCCTTTCCTTTTCCTCATTGCACTGCGATTTTCCTTAGTGTGGGAAGGGACTTGTGAAAAAAAAAAAAGCTGACTGTGTTTAGAACACATTTGAATTGACTTGACTTTTTGCTGGTTGATTTCTTTGTAGGCAGAGTTCTCATCTGAGAACGTAGGGCTATAAAGCAGATCTAAGAAACAAATAACATTCATGTTCAGCTGTTCTCAGTGTTCCTCTTTTATGTATTGGAGACCCTTTTAAAGATTTACGTTTCGAATCGGGAAGGCATGTTACGTAGTCGTCATGCACAGAGCAGCTGAGTAGGTTGCAGAGCTGCTTACAGTGTAACCTTGAAGTAGAGGCTAGAGAAAATAAAATTAATTACTAAGGTATCGAGGAAGAGAGCGCTCTTAGCATTATGGCTTAAAGAAATGCCATAGTTGCCTGTTAGGGCAGCGTGGAAAAGTTGTGGGATGAACTAGAATGCCTTGGCAGGGTGGTTTATGTTACTGAGTGATTATAAATGTCTTGGAAGATCTGTGGTGAAGCCAATTGATTAAATTTAGGTCTCCCTTTTCAAATGCACTCTGACCTTACCGTGCAGGGGGAGATGGCAGCGCTTACCAGTGCAGCATTCACTCCTGAAACACCCACTGGTTTAACCTCCTTCAGTCTCTTGGCTCTCTTGTTTTTCCACTCTTGCCCTCATGATTCCCTTTGCCAGTAACTTCTTGACAAGAGGTACCACAAAATCAGTTCCCCTGTTCGACTCTGTAGACCCTGATACGTTCTGAGCTATAATCTTGTTTGCGCTTAGGTAACGCGCGTAGCTGGCTACTCGCGCGTTGGATTTAGCTCGCTTTTAAAGCGGCTAGGAAGTAAAGAGGTTTTCAAGCTTACAGACATGAGAAGATAATACATGACTGTTCCGATTCGTCAGTAAGATGTAATACTTTTTTTTGGTATTGAAATAAAGGAAGGATTGTAATGGGAAAGAAAGAAGCTCCTAGATAAGTAGTATGGAAAGAAACAACGTGTAAGCTGAGTGAAAACTAGTTTCCTGGAAATCTGATGTGTGTAGTAACACTTACTGCTCTTACTCGGTGCTTCAAATATCGAGATAGTAAAATATACTCGTTTGAGTCGCTATGTGAAATTCTTTCATCCGCTGCTTGAGATTGTAAGTGATGTTACATCAGTAGAGTTTTTTGGTTAAATTCATTAATAATGCTACTGTTTGGTAATAAGGTAACCAGTGAAGTGTAGTAAAATGTTGCCTTTTGAGAAGGATTAACATTGTAACAGTTTTGAAACTTGTAACTAGTAACTCTTCGGTACCTTAGGTAGGGTTTTATGCCGTGAATAGGTACATTGTAATAGTTAAGCAGAGAAAAAAACCTAATACTGGCTTGTTTTATGAAATCTAGGATGCTAGGCAAAAGATACTAGAGACACACACAGCCTGTGATACCTAACCCAACTGTTTTTATTATTATTATTTCTTGGGTGGGGGTGGAGGGGAGAATTCTTTCTGTTGCTCTGAAAAATGGAGGAAAGCGGTGCTGAGTTTCGGTTTTGGGATGACTTCCTTACTAGTGCTTTCTTCCTCTATTGGTTTCTTAAAATGTGTGTCTTCCCATATCTGTTTTTTAGATAATGTCTTGAATGATTTTTTTCTGGTTTTATTTTATAGCTACACATGATACTATGTAATTACTGCAATTTCCCTTTGCAGCTAACCTAGCTGTGTTCCTAGTCACCTTTGTTGCTGTCTGTGGGGAAGAAAAAAGTCAGCTTTATGTAAAGAACTTCTTAGTTCTGATGCAGGCTAGTCCTCCTGATATTTACGGATTTTAGGCAAATCAGTGTTTTGTTTTGGGGTGTTTTCCCTTTTTCTTCCTTTTTTTTTTTCTCTCCATATACAGAAACACTGAAATCTGTACATGGTTCAGAAGTGATTGAGTGTCATGAAGTCTGGCAGTTATCCTCTCTGTAGGGATACAGACATGTATGAAGTGAATTGAAGATGCTTGTAGGAGACTGAATAGTTGAGCATGGTAAATGTAAATGAAGCAGAACTGGCTGCAAATAGGAAGAAGCATCAAAAAAACTTAAACGAGGGCTTCTTAGTAGTCTCTGCCCAAATGCTGGTGCTTTTAGTTTGGGAGGTTTGGATGTGGCCCTTAGGTTTATTACACATACTGATTTCTCTAGGCGTGGTGGAAAAAAAAAAGCTGGATTGTTTTGTTGGATTTGTTTGCCATTTGCAATGCAGTTCTGTGCAGTTGTAGCCACTGTTGCTTTCTTCCTGTTGACCATGTAAACTCTTCATTAAAGACTAAACAGTTGATGGCAAATTAATGTCACATAAGGCGTTTTATAGATGCGTCTATGTGTGCATGCGCACACATTTAATAGAAATCTGTTGGAAGATTTAGAGAGTATTGTGGATTTCAGATGTCTCTCCTGGTGCTTTTCAGGGTCCCAGGCAAACGTCAGTGTGCTGTTAAATGGCAGACACTGGCTATTGTGTGAGCCCACGTCTGTGCTGCTGTGACTTCATCTTTTATGTCAAATGAGCGTTAGCTCTGAGCAGAGTCAACTGGCTGGTTTTATTATGTATAAGACAAAATTTCTCCACTCTGCGTTCTCTATGCACTTCTGAGAGGAAGCTTGTAAATGTCCAGAGTTTGGGTTTGTGCCATTTTTATAGATGGAAACTTGTACATAAATTTTGTCTAGCCTGGAAGGTTCTCTTGGGACTTTTGAACTAAAGCTGATGGAAAAAGGTGATAGTTGAGTATTTGAAAAGATCAGTAGGCTCAGGAAAACATTGGATTTTATCATTGTAACTTGAATAACTACTTCTTTGATTAAGCTGTCTTTTACTTAAGATTCAGTATTTGTCTCTAGCTGAAAGTGTTAATGTTTTTGCTCTACCTAGCCCAGTGGACAAGGTACAGCAAGGGATTTTTGCAAAGGTCTTTGGGATGCCAAAGGAATTCTAGTTTATTATTAGCACAGACAGCACTAAATGCAACATAATTTTTTTTTTTTTTCCCGACATAAGATTAAATAAAAAAAAAAACTTTTGGGGAAATTAAACCAGCACAGAGATTATACTTAGCATATTTCATAACTAGGCTGCTGTCATTTTGATCTGCTGTTAAGAACTGCAGTGTGTGCTGGAACTGAAACAATTCCTTTTTGTGCATGTGTATTTGCTGTCTCCTGCATGGATGCAATTCTAACGTGAGAAAGTGATGCTGTTGTCATCTGTGTGAAACCTGGGGTGGAGAACGGTGATTTCTGCTGAGCTTGCATCAGTCCCTGCTCGTGCCCCAGACTCTCTTGACTTGTGTTGGTACAATAAACCAGTGTCAATGCTTGGCTTCCTCGGGTGTTTGTTTTTGAAGAAGGTATAAAGGTTTAGGTTGGTTTTGCTCCATCATTTCCAAACCACCTCTTCCGCACCAAGTTATTGTAGCTGGTCAAGCGAGCCTCTGCAGTCACTGATTTGAACAGGTTTTCTCATTTCATCCTTAGTAATGATTTAAATGAACCTGTTCTATTTTGAACCAAAGTGGAATGGAAACAGGCTTATGATTAGTCATTGTGTCCCAGCAACTGTAGTGTTTTAAGCTGCTACTGCTGTTTTCTAGTGCACGTGGAATTACATCTATATTTTGTTTGGTGACGTAGATTACTTTATATTGGGCACCTTTCAAAAAAAAAAAAAGCACCCAAACAACAACAACAAAACCTTGGAAAAAAAAACACTTATGGAAGAAATATAACTGGTTTTGAGACCTTTAAGGCATGTTTTAAGTTCTGAATAATACAGGTGAGGCAGGTTGCAGTGAGGTCCTTGGGATGGAAGCTGCATCCTGCAGGTAACCGGAGTGGGTGCCAGGTTAAAATAGCTGGTCTAGGAACAAAACGTGCAAGCAGATGTTTTCCAAGGCAGATCAGTGACATCTTCACAAATTATGTCATTTATAGAAGTCAGTTTAGGACTAATGGGGCTTAAAAGGTTGCGCTTGATGCTGGAGAAATGTAATTATGCTGATTCTAGTGTACGCAGCTGGTGTGGATCTGTAGCAGTATACCTCTGCTTGAGACAATTCCTCTCAAAGTGAGATAGCGGTGTGAGGAGAGCTCTAGCCTAGAATCTGAAGCATGTGTATTGTCTGGATAGTCTCAGCCCTCTGTTTTCTTCCTTCTACACCATCTTCACTCTGTATTATGGAACTTTGTTCTTCTACTTCTGTTTGGCCAAGCCTCTGAAAATTTTCTATGTGATATGGTACTTAGATTTCCGAAGTAATAATGAGAAAAATAACTTGAGCAACATGTTCCATGACAGAGCAGAAGTGAGTTGTCAAGGGATTTTTTCTGACCAATACTGTGTTTTTATTTGATTTTCAGTGCACGTTAATTTCTCTCTACTGAAGTGAAACACAATCTTAGATTTTTGTTGAAAATTCAAAGAATAGGATGTGCACCTTCTTTTTTTAAAGTGTAAAAATTGTTGTTATCGTTATTATTATTACTTTGTCTTTGTTATCCTGCCATACCAGCAAATTCTGTGAATCCTGCTTCCTGGCATAGAATTGAACTACGTTAATTTCCAAGACTTGTCCTCATGTGTGTTTTGATTTGATTTTTTTTTTCCTTTCAAGGGTCTCTAGCCATTTGGATCCATTTCAGTCCTACCTGTAGAATTTTGAAGCTTGTGCTGTGGTTTACAACGTGCGCACCTACGCATGATTTTGAATCACTCCTGCGTACTCTTGACTTACCTCAATGAATTTTTATGTTACCTTGGGAATAAGACATTTTATAACATAGGAAAACTGTGTATATTTGGAAATTGGTCATTATTGCTCACAAAATAGGAACATAATTGTACGATATTAAATATTTGTTCAGTTGAAGCACTCAAATGTAATTTCTTGTGTTGGTAATGAGAACTGAATTAATTTTTTACTGAAATTAACTGTGACATAGGAGCAGATAGATCATAATGATCGTAGTTGGCTTTTTTTCTTTACAGTTTTGGCAGCCGCCATACACTGGTACTGTCGTTTGATCTCAGAAGTTCTTGTGTCACTGAGAGGTCCTATTGCTATTGCTTGAGTTTTTCTTTGTCCAGCTGATGAATAAATTTTTTTAATCATGATTATACATTTTCTACCCTTCAGGTGATATACTCAAGAAAAATAGATTTCCATCAAACTTTAATCAAGAGAATACTTGTAAATCTGGTGAATACTCTTGCTATTCTCCACATACAATTTTATTATTACCTAATGCTTTTGTGTGGTGGAAATGGATTAGGCTACATTACTTGTTCTCATGCCCTTCACCTCGTATTTTTCCCCCTTTTTTAAATGAAGAACTGTATCAAAATATGAGGCAAATTAGGATATCCATTTGAAACATTGAATGGAAGGTAACTGATACTTAATGATAGTTTTTTCACAGTGAAAGTTTACTTTTATAACTGTTAAGATTTCCCCACCCACCCCTGCCCTCATTCTAGGTTGTTTGCCTGCTATGATTTTATAGATGACTTAGAGGGTTTCTTTTTTTCCCTCTTCAATTAGCTGCTTTATTTTGATGCTGGCATAGGCCTACGTGTGGATTGTATGTTTGCTTTTCAGTAGCTATAAGAAGTATTGAGTGCTTTTGTTTTCTAGGAGAAAAAGTATACCATTACATTTTGAAAAAGGAGAGCTAAGGTTTGTTGCCGTCTTCCGATTGGTTACAGCGCAGCCTTTATTATTCAGAATTTTCCTTCAATTAACTAACTTCAATGACAACTGTGGAAGTGAAACTAAAGAAGTTGCTACGACAGCTTCAGTGTTGTGTTTAGATTGTTCTTGTCATGTTGTAGCACAAATTTCATTTTGTTGTATTCTTGTTACGTAGGCAGCTGAATTTTTCTCGAATACTGCGTATACTAAAGGTGTTTGCACAAGTTGCATAGGATCACTTTTTCTTTAAAGGAGAAAAGTATCTCTGATAGTATTGAGGAAGAAGGAACATGTCTGTCCTGTAGGTGTATTTGTATTTTGCACTTCTTTAATGGGAGAAACCACATCTAGGAAAGATTTAACATTTTCTAACAGCCCATTTAGGTGTATGATCTTGATTTTTCAACTCTGTAGATTTTTTTTTTTTTTTTAAAGCACAGTCTTTTCTATTTCATAGACTTTTGCTTTCTTTATAAGCATGGTCATAATGGTTTAAACAAGTAATTTTTTAAAAAATCAATTTTAACTGCATGAATATTACTTTTTTGAAACAGGAGGTCAGCAAAATCTCGAAGCAGAAGTCCATATTCCTCAAGGCACTCAAGGTCTCGTAGCAGGCACAGATTGTCTAGATCCAGAAGTCGTCATTCAAGTATTTCTCCGAGTACGCTGACTCTGAAAAGCAGCCTGGCTGCCGAGCTGAACAAAAACAAAAAAGCACGAGCTGCTGAGGCAGCCAAAGCCAGTGCAAAAGCTTCCAATACTTCAACACCGACGAAAGGGAGCACTGACACTGCTGCGAGTGCACCGCAGGTGAACAATGTGAAGGACCTGAAGAAAATAAAAGCTGAGCATACACCTTCTCCTACGAGCAGCGCCAGTTTGAAAAATGACAAGGCAAAAGCAAAGGTCCTGCCTCCTGAAACAAAAGGGGAAAATAATTTAATTGCAGACAAAATTACTAAACCGAAACCTCCAGCAGTAAAGGAGAATAAATTGACTGTTGGAAAGCAGCCACCTGCCGCTGTGAAAGAGAAAAGCAAACCAAGTACACCAAGTGTAGTAACAAAGGAGAAGGACCGCATTGTTGCACTACCAACCTCCACACTGCCACCCTTGCCTTTGCCTCCCACCCTGCCTGAAGATAAAGAAACTGATAGGTGGGTTGAGATAGATTTGCTTCTTGGGGTTGTCTGTTCCTTTTTGTTGCTGTTGTAATTGTTCTTTTTTTAAATTGTCATTTCCTTTGGAAGACAAAAATAATCCAATTTACTAGACCAAGATAATACGCTAGGTAGTTTGTTGTTGCTCTTCAGTTTAACATGGCAATTATTAGTGGACTGAAGGAATTTGATCTTAAAATAAAGACAATTTAACTGGTTCTTAAAAAGACAACGATTTAGTCTGGGAGATATTTCAAGAATAAATACACTAGAAGGATGATTAAAAACTGCTGGTACATAATAGCTTCTGGGATAATGCAAGGGTGCATTCAAGGATTCAAGATTTCAAGTTCAGTATGAACATGAGCACTGGGACAGGGTGCCCAGAGAAGCTGTGGATGCCCCATCCCTGGAAGTGTCCAAGGCCAGGCTGGATGAGGCATGGAGCAACCTGGTCTAGTGGAAGGTGTCCCTGCCCATGGCAGGGGGGTTGGAACTGGATGGGCTTTAGGGTCCCTTCCAACCCAAACCATTCTGTGATTCTATGATTCTATGTACATACTTGCAAGGAAAAGCTGGATTCAGTAGCAATATGCGAATATTCTTTAATTAGCCGGGGTTTGAGGTAAAGATTCTCTTCCCTTAGGAAAGGAGAATTTCTTCCCAATTGTTTTTATAGCTGTGCATTATTTTAGAATGGTTTATCTCAGAGATTGCTATGATTTTGAGTATGTATAATGGAAGTGAGGTTCATGGCTTGTCATTTGCGTTAACTTTTGAAATGTAAAAATTGGTCTGTAATGAAGAAATTCATGTCTTGAATTCCAAGTGTCATCTGAGTTTAGACAACATTAGGTCTCTTCATAATCCTAATAGGGAATACCTGCTGTGATTTGTATTGGAAAATTAGGCTGTTGAGCTGCAATTTAGTATCTTTTTTTTTGGTTTTGGTAATGAAGTTTAGAAAAGTTACTTTTGTTTTTACTCAGGGGATTACATCCCTCTCACCTGTGTATGAGAAATCGATTCCTCATAAAAAGTAAAACAAAATTTCTGAGCATCGAAGTAGTAACTGATGTGTGATCTGCCTTTGTAAAAAAAAAAAATACCAACCTGTACAAGAAAAATTCAAAACCTTATGAAGTACTTCATTTATATTCCATATCTGTGAAAATTGCCTGTCTTCTCTTGCTCTGGGAAGTGTGCAGTGTTTCTTCGATTAGTAAAAGTTGTTGTATCAAGAGGTTTAAATGTTTCTCTTGTGTTTGCAAGTAATTTAATGCTATGTGAAACACTAGGATGCTCAGGAGGCCTTGCAAATAAATACAACCTAACAAGGTATTAGATTTTTTTTAGTAGTAAAAGGGGAAACTTGTTTCTTGCCCTTCAGTACTGTAGCAAATGCCATTCCATTTGTTCAGAATCACTTCTGTGTGGTGAACATACGGTTGCATTTGAATTTATGACAAAGCCATCATCTCTAGGTAAACAGCATTTCTGACACTGTTATTTGAGAGCAAGATGTACTGTTTTAACTAAAAACTAGGCAAACTAGTTTAACTAAATATATGACTGGCTTCGCAGTGTTAATTACGATAATAAGAAATGAGGTTTCATCTTGAAGGTGGCTAATTGCTTCTCAGTATTTTTTAATGTAATACCTGTTAGGTAAACTGCAGTTTATATAGGTAAACTGCACAGAGGAGTTAAGCTACAGTTAAATGGTTCTGTCAGCACTGGGCTCATTCTCCTTTCAGGAAAAAAAAAAGGCATAATGCTTGCAAACAGCTGTATTAGAAAGATTAATGACAAGTAATGAAATGTCTGTCATTCATGCTTTGCTTAGTTTTGCCTCTGGGATGTTACACATTTCAGATTGGAATAGTTATGATAAGATGTCACGATAAAGCTTAATTCATCACAGAGAAGTGATCACTGTGTTAGAGGGGAGGAGGGCAAAGGTATTTTTAGCTTGGACTCGGAGTTACTATGGGGAAATTGTGCTAACAAAGCAAGCTGGATGCTAGGCAGAACTGGCAGGTTCCTAATGTCATGTCATTTGCAAAGTTCAGTAAGAATCTGGTGAACCCCCGAATAAACTGCCTGAAAAGGAACAGCAGTGTTGCAAAACCACTATGTAGGTTAGCTGAAAGGGAAAACTGTTCTGGTGGTCAGCGACGTGTGATTTAACAGACCTGGAAAATAAGGCTTCTCTTGCCTGCCTCTGGTTTTGTGCATCACTTTTAAAATCGGAACCTCTCCTGCATTTTACTTTCACTAATATTGAAAGTCTGCGGGCAAAATTGTAAGACAAACACGTGAACTTCAAAATTAAGATGTTTTCCTTACCCTGAGAGTAATAGCATGCTAGGCGTTACATTTGTGATGAGGGCAGTATGTTTCCTTGAGGTGCCTCTTTAAATTCAGGTGATGGAAGCTTGGGAAATGGTAGAAGACATTGAAGTGTTCTGTTTTCATGGGGAAGCATAAACATATACAAAACACTAGAATGCTGTATCACTAATTGCAATTCATGTACCAATCCAGTACCTGAAGAGGCTACGAGGAAGCTGGGGGGGACTTTTTACAAGGGCCTGTAGTGACAGGACAAGGGGGAACGGGTTTAAATTGAAAGTGGGTAGGTTTAGATTGGATATCAGGAAGAAGTTCTTCCCGGAGAGGGTGGGGAGGCACTGGGACAGGTTGCCCAGAGAAGCGGTGGATGCCCCATCCCTGGAAGTGTCCAAGGCCAGGCTGGATGAGGCTTGGAGCAACCTGGTCTAGTGGAAGGTGTCCCTGCCCATGGCTGGGGGGTTGGAACTGGATGATCTTTAAGGTCCCTTCCAGCACAAAACTTTCTATGATTCTATGATTCCATGTAAGAAAGAAAATATGCATTCTCCATTATGGAAGATAGCAAGATTTTTCCATCTACAGAAGTTCCTGCTTTACCTATGGAAGTAGGTAGGTGATAAGTTGTAGCACAACCTCCAGAAAAGGTTCCCAGAGGACAATAGAATAGTGTGATTTGACAAATGCGGCTTGCTTGGAAAATGCCCCCTCAGAGCATGACAGAAAGGTTTCTTGATGCAATGACAAGGTTTGAAATTTAAGGAGAGAATACAGTATGAGAGCCCTGTGAGGTGAACAGTTACGTAGTTATATAAAGCTGAGAGACTGTCATGGTTTTAAAATTGCTGGATATGTAGTAGCTGCACAAATCTGGCTGAACTGAGGAAGTTGTGGTAAAATGGAACCATGTGTTTTTAAAAAAAAAGTCCTGCACAAGTATGATCTTTTCAGAATTTCCCTATGAGAATGGGAAAGGCATCTCTAGGCTTGTTGCATATAGCAGTTGTTAAGGGAACATGTTGCTGCTGTACATGTGTTTGGGGGATTTTTTTTTCAAGACTGAGATTGATTGTCAGTATCCGTTACCTAATTACAAGACTGAGATTGTCAGTATCCGTTACCTAATTATGGTTGATTAAAAAATGGTCAGATTTCAGTAACACATGGCAGAAAAGCATTTAGTCATTTATGAGATTGGAATCTGTCTGTGAGGTGATGCGGTCTGCCCCATAGTGCCCCGCAGTGTTACGGTATCTCTGTAAAGCAGCGTTGTGGTGAACTGGCTTAGGGGAATCTTCTCTCTTACATGAGAAGTCAGAGTACAGATCTTACCCTGATGTCTGGCAGTACCTGACCTTTAAATATTCTTGATAGTCTAGGCCATAAAACTGAGAAGAAACTCGTGTGGCACAAGTTGTCTGATGTGGTAAGGCTTGCTGCCTCACCTCACCTCTGTTTTCACCAGAAAGATCCCATTTCATGTTTTTTGTAGAATTTTGGTAGTTAGCTGTTCGTCTTGCAGAGACCTGCTTGTGTTCCATTTGTAAAGCATAAATCCAAGTCCCGCAAATCCTAAGAGCAGAGATTTCAAATGCTGACATGTTGACAGCCTGGGATGTATTTTTAAAAAATTATTCCAATAAGTTTTCTTTTATCTACGTTAATATCATTCTGCTGTGTTCAACTTACTAGCCAAATTGTGTCTTTCTAATAGTTTGCGAGAGAATATTTCAGTGAAGTCAGTTAAAGAAGCAGAGAAGAAACTTCGCCATCTGCTCGCAGACTTGCCGCTTCCACCTGAGTTGCCTGGAGGAACTGAGTTATCCAAAAGTCCAGAAGAAAAGAAACCAGCAGTTCAGTTACACAGCAAGAGAAGACCAAAGTATGTTTGTTAGACTTTTTAAAAATACTTACCAAGCAAGCAAAAGTGGTAATGGTTTCTTTAAAATTATTTTTTAAATGTTTCTGCTTTTTAATGACTTTTTAAAATATTAACGAGGCTTGAATCAAACTGCATGGTTTATTGCCACTTAATGGTAGTAAGCCAGTTATCTAGTAATGTCTCAAACATTCACTGTTGAGGTTTTTTCCAAGGTTATTTTCCTTAGATATATTAGCTGTATTCTTAGGAGTGCTTGTTGTGTTCTAGAATATGTGGACCACGACATGGTGAAACGAAAGAAAAAGAAATAGACTGGGGAAAGCGCTGTGTGGATAAATTTGATATCATTGGTATTATTGGGGAAGGCACTTACGGACAAGTTTACAAAGCCAGAGATAAAGACACAGGTAAGTTCAAAAAAAAAAGTAAATGTAATCTTACAATTCTGAAGCGAACAGGCTGTTTTGGTTTTATATTGAGTAAAATTTGTGGTGTTTGGCCCTCCAGCATCTGGTCACTAGCTGATAGGAAGACAGTCTGCCTGTGCAGCACAGCCCTGAAGCGTTGCATATTGGGTGTTTTTCTTGCAGTGTAACTGACTTTACAACAGTGACGTAATTTTTAAGTGTCACAATAAACCATTGCTCAAATGAGCAAGCAGTCATCACGATGATTAAGAATGTTGTCACTGCTTCTAAATAGGTAAAGCACTGAGGTTAATTATTCATGTGTGCTGTATGTTGCTTGTTTCATGTTCAGTTAGTGGTTCTTCCTGTGACTGCTTGCCCTTCTGGTTTATGTGTGCGTGCTTTGGATGCTGGATAATTTTCTACTTCAGCAGTAACTGAAGCACATAGGATCACATACCAGCCTCAGTTCCTCTTCCTGATCTCCAGAAGAATAAGCAGCATAATGATAATTCCTCCTTTGTGCTTCACCTGAGCTTGTCTCAGTTTGTAAACTTTAGTTCTTAAGTTGGCCTGTCACAGGTTTTATCTTTGCCTCCCACCTTGGGAACCATTGCCAGTCGTTGTAAGGAGCTCCTCCCTGCTCTCCTGCGGTTCAAATCTTCACACACTTCGCTTTCTAATCCTATCATAACCATACTGCCTCTTTGGCAAGCTTCAGGTTATTTGTGTGTGGCAATCATTTCTTAACCTGCAGTAGAATTACTGCTCTCTGCATGGAATGGGTCTGCACATTTACAGCAAACCTCGCGTTGGCTTTGGCTTCAACTCCTGTGCGACGAGTGACGTTATGGCCTTTGAGATACCTTATAACACGCTGTGCAACGGGCTTTAAGAGCAAGTGGGTATTGTGTCATGCTGGAATGTGATCTACTGTGTTTGTATCTTACGCACTGGTGTAGGGTAAGTCCTTTTAGAGGTAACAAAGAGAGCTGTGCTGTCAGTAAAATTACCAGACACCGCAGTAAACTTCCAAGAACAAAATGGTTGAGCTGCCATACAGTCTTCTGATATCCTCCATCACGAGCAGATCATGCTCCTGCCATTTTGCAGAATCCAATTTCATCCAGCCCAGCCTGCAGTAAAATAATTAACAAAACTCCTCCTCACTGTAAACGTGGCAATGGCACTTCTGTTTGTAGGAAGTGTAACGACCAATTTGAGAACTCTTTTGTTGTCTGCCTCGTGTCTCAAGATGTGTGGTACTTGTGGCCGGATATGTGTTCTGACCTGTGGTGATGTAGTAATGAGGAATTCAGAGCAGACATAGGCGTCTGTCTCTAAAGTTGATGTTGGTAATTGATCCTACCTGGGGGTTTATTCATAGACCTGGTGTAGAGTCTCAGGACGCAGGTGAGCGAAGTATGTAGGAGGAAGAAGTCAGGGCTTAGTGATGAGCTGAAAATTCTCATTTATAGTTTTGCTTCTCCCTTTGATTGATGGCCAGCAGTGGTTAATTCTGTTTCCATTCAGCAGAGCGTTTGACAAAAGCGTCAAAAGGTTAACTAATCCATTCAGAAAGAGTAACAAAGGGGAAGGGCTTTAAAGAAATGAGCAAACTCAATACTACATCCCATAGTTTGGTTACGAATCTTAACATTTTTTATTTCAATTTTCTCACAGGGGAAATGGTGGCACTAAAGAAAGTACGACTGGATAATGAAAAGGAAGGTTTTCCCATTACAGCTATTCGGGAGATTAAGATTCTTCGACAGCTTAATCACCAAAGCATTATCAACATGAAGGAAATAGTGACAGATAAGGAAGATGCTTTGGACTTCAAGAAGGACAAGGGTATGTGTTCTTGCACAGGGGTAGCTCTTTCTGCTCCTGTTCTTAATGCAGTAGTCTGCACTTGAAGTTAAGCTTCATTAAAAAATATGTTTGCACGTCATGATGCTTGACAAGGGGCTTTAATTTTGATTTAATTTCTAGCAGAAGTCCTTTCTTTAACTCAGCTATGCCTTTTCCTCGTAGAAACACTTTTGTAAATATTTTATGGGGTTAAAAAAAAATTACTACTTGATTCCAGTTGTGCTGGGGAGGAACAGATGTTGGGCTCCTTGACAGTCACGGATTAGGGAGGCCAGCAACAATAGGAAGCTCTTAACTGTGAGCTTTTTTTAACCTTTTATTTTCCTTGTAGTATTTCATCATATCATGTAGATTATTGTAGGCGTGATGCTGAAGCGGTGTTTTGCATCGTAGGGTTTGGTTTTAGTTGAACTGTGATTCAGTTATTTTTGGTTTTGTAATTGGGCAGGTGTGTCTTGAAGGCTTGAAGAAGGATAAATGAAACAAGTGAAAAGCAAGATTTGTGGTGTGGTGGTGTTTTTTCCCAAAATGAACGCATGCAGCTTTTTATTCTTTTGGTCCCCTCAGTGTTAAGCCTGGCTTATGTGAGATGCTGCAAGCTCCTCAGCCTAGAGAATCCAGCAGAGTGGAAATCTTGCAGTGCTGTTTCTTGGTACTTTTGATATTGGAGTGGTCATTTTGTCTTTGGAGGTCACTTGCTTTTACGTCCAAGTCTTATAAACCTATCATTTTGGGGGTATTTTAGTGTCCTGTGGACAATGCGATACATGGTTTGGCTGAGAAAGGTGTTTCGAATGTGGTACCTGTGCTTCTTCCCTGCTTGACTTCCCTGAGTTTCCATACAGGTGCCGAGCAGCAGTGCGGGTTGAGAACACTGTATGTACTGCACGGCCAGCAGAAACCCCAGTGATGTTGTGATGAGTCAAAAGATGGCTGTCATAATTCAGTAGGAATTAGCTTGG
>NW_010261223.1:18232-23883 GCF_000690775.1 Eurypyga helias
CCTAGCATCCTGGAAAACACCGTACCTTGGAGGGTATACAGGACTGACAGGTTTTTTATTGTGTTTAAGGAGCATCTAGCAAAAGTGTTTCTCCAGGTATGTTCAGGTTCGGTGGTCAGCACTCACTCTGAGCACTGATGGTCTGCAACAGCCAGCTTAGGCTTTACATGTAAATCGTGCACTGAGTTTTAATTGGGTCTAACCCACTTGGCTGATGAGGCCACACCGAGCACTGACATCATACTTAATGACTCACTAGTTAATTTTCTCCCTTTCTGTTTGGTGCCATGTCTAGGATTGATTTGTAAATTTTTTTGGTGTACTTCAGACTGTGGGGTTTTTCTTGTCCAAGTCTGTATTTGTGCTTTTGATACTGTTTTCGATTTAATTTCTCATTCTTATTTAACAGCTTATTAAAACAATTACATTTTCAGAAAATTTGCAAGGGAAGGGGCTTCTCTAGAGCTGCTAGAATAAAATCAGTTTCTGATAGTCTCTTGAAAGCATTAGCATGATAATGAGACTGTGCTATTATGATTCGTCTGTGAAATGATGGAAGTTGGGTTTTTTTGGGCACTGCATTCTGTATTTCTCTGAGTAGTTCATTGTGAGACAGGGATTTATAGCTGAGATATGGTTGCCAAATTGTAGTCCAGGTAGGGAACCAATGAAACTGGGAGGAGGTTGGTCATTTTCACAGTAACCCTTTGCTAACACGGAAGCAGGCTGCTTGACTTAAGAAGGAACTGTTAGGAAAGTGGTAGTGATGTCTTACTCAGGCAGAGCTTCCAGTAGAAGCAAAGTGTTTTGCCCTCTGATGAACATGCTTATGCTTAACGTAAGTTAAATGCTGAGCTTTGAAATACAGCTCTTACAAACCCCTGCTGATACCCCCTTTGTGAGAGCAGAGGATGTGAACATTTCTGCCAACACATGTTCCTCTAGTTACTGTGAGTAAAGTTAATTTTGTGTCTAAGGACACCTATCGTATCACGACCTATGACTTCTCTACTTATTCGCATAAGTGTTTTGGTGGTGTGTTTTTTTTTGTTTTGGATCTCAGTAGTTTGAAATGCAGCAAACTTAATTTTCTGATAGCTGTAAATATTGGGCACGCTTTGTACGGTACTTTTTTAAGGATGGTTTTTAAGTTAGTAATGTTGGCCTGCAAACCAGCAGTGGCTTGTATGACTTTGTTCTGATACTTTGAGCTGTGTTACATGTTTTTAACTGACATACTCCTATGTCTTCCAAACTTTTGAGTTATTTAATTTGCCTCAATATTTTCAACACCTTTTTCTTTTTAAAGTAAGTGGATGAAAAGTGTATCGGTGCGTTATCCTGGCCAACTTAGGGTGCAAGTGACCAGCTTTAATAGACAGGATTGGGTTTATTTTCTCTAGGCCACCAACCCTTAGAAAAAGGAATGCAACACACTGGAGCAGAGTTGTACATGTAAGGGTATTGCCATCAGTGGAAATGCAGTACATCAGCACAATTGTTTGAATAGGTTGGTCACACACACAGCTGAGCAGGGGATACATGGGTGTGCTATACTGGAGCACTGAACTTTTTACTTTTGCATTTTGCATTATGTATGAGAAGTGCGTGATGATAAAGTTGGAGAAGGCATTACCAATTGGTTATGTAATATCTTGATTCTGAGGCATGATCCTGCCGGGTAAAATGTGCACGTTGGGTGTGGTGAGGAGGAGTATCTGTGTTGTATGCTTCTCATGTAGGCTTTTCTCCCCTACCTGTCGCTCAGACGGAGATGAGTGAACACACAAGCTTGTGGATGGTAATGCATGACTCATAGTTTGTATTCTCTATCTGCATAACAGTCGACTTAAGGGGAAAAAAAGAAGTCTGCTGAACATACTGTTAAAACCTCTTCTCTCTCAGGACAGAAAGCCTCATTTGACTTGACAGCACTGATGAGCCATAGTTTCCATTCAGTTCTTTCCTAACATCTCAGAACTCTGTTTATTTTTGTTGAAAACATTTTCCTCTAGTGAGCTAGTGTAGGAACAATGGTGGGTGTCAGTTTTTGACAGTAGTAGAAGCAGCCTGACGCTGTTGGTGCTTACGATGAACTCTGTTGGAAACTAAACTTTCTTTTGCTTTTCCTTTTTGTTTGCTTGACGGTAGTTCAGATTAATTGGAGGTCATGTTCATGAACTTCAGTTCATGTCTTTTTTGGAGTTGACTTTTGAACAGGAGGATTGTACTTGCAGAAGCTCTTAATCTTCGTGTGGGTTTGTTTGTTTGTTTGGGTTTTTTTTGTCTGAGAAAGTTTGTGTGATGTTCCTGTGCAACAGTAATTGAAGAAAGCCAAGATGTAAAAGAGAATTTGAAAACAAAGAGCTGTTTTCTAGGTATATTCAAATCTATACACTTCATAAGCTAAGTTAGTGGAGCCACTTGACCTGTTATAAAGTGAATCGTTGGAAAAAAGGCTCTTCTTACTTTGGACTTTTGTTAACTCTGTTTTCTCAGTGAGTCTGTGCCTTGCTTTCAACTGGGATAGAGCCGATTTACTGTACTCTAGTAGCAGGTACAGTACTGTGTTTTGGATTTAGGATGAGAATGGTATTGATAACATCAACATTTTAGTTGTTGCTGAGCAGTGCTTACACTAATTCAAAGACTTTGCAGCTTCTCGTACTGCCCTGCCAGTGAGGAGGCTCTGGGGGCAGGGGTGGGGGGATGGGGTGGCAGGCACAAGAAACTGGGAAGGGACACAGGATAGCTGACCCTAACTGACCAAAGGGATATTCTGTGCTGTATGACATCATGCTCTAGGGGAAAGTTGGCTGGGGGCTGCTGCTCAGGGACTGGCTGTACATTGGTCGGTTGATGCTGAGCAATTGTTTTTTTCCATTTTCATCACTTGTCTTTCTTGGGTTTTATTTCTGCCTCTTTTTGTTATTTTGCTTTCCATTCCAATTTACTGTTGTTATTATTTCAGTTATTAAACTGTTCTCATCTCAACCTATGAGTTTTCTCACTTCTAATCTTCTGATTCTCTCCCCCATCCCTCTGGAGGAGAGTGAGCAAGTGGCTGTGTGGTGCTTAGTTGCCACCTGGGATTAAACCATGACAGTTCTTTCTGGTGCCCAGCTTTGGGCACGGAGAGTTGAGATAACAGATCTGACCAGAGCGTGTTGTAACAGATTTGTTATAAGAATTCATTATATTAGTTCAATGGTAGCTGGTTGCAGTGTTGATTGATTTGCTCTTGGAGTCATTTTGCTTGTTCTCAGAGTTGTTATGTAACACCTTACTTGCTCTACATGTTCCTGTTTGTGCTGATTATCGTCTCTGGGGGCTGGATTAAGGTTATAATTTTGCTGTACTGTATTGCACTAGTTTATGGTATACAATTACTGTTTGTGAGCCTAATCTGGTGTTTGTAGTCAGCATTGCCATCACCTTCATTTTCAAGAGCCATCTCTTGAAAACTATTAGTAATTACACTCTGAACCTTTTCTTCTCAGAGAACCTGAGAATCTATGGAGGAGACTAGGGGGGTCGCTTCCCTTGCTCCTGCACCTTCCATTTCTTCTTTATCTTCCCCTTCTCCTCCAGGCTAGTTACAATAACTGTTGAGAATTTTGAATATCCTTGGGATGTTCAAACTGGCACGTTCCTGTTGCTATGTCCCTGGCAATTCAAGAGAGACACATGCCCATGCCTACCAAGCCCTGTTCAACGCTATTCAGTACCTTCAAGGGGAAGAGGTCTCTGAAGCTGACAACAAAATGACAGGCACTCTGGCTACTCCAGCCCCCGGCGACAGGTGCTGCAGGGAGAGATTCGGTCTCTGGAGGTGACTCCTGTCAAGCATGAGGGAAAGGTGTCCCTTCGGGGAAGATGCTGTATGTCACCCAGGCATGTGGACCACCATGGAGAGAGGTATGCAATACCTGGGGGAATTAGCTGTGCTGGAGGTGATTTATGATGACCTGGACAGCCAGCAATCCAGAGATCCAGATGAAGTCAAGTGCACACGACCCATGTGTTAGTAGTTTATGTGGAGCACACCCTTGTCATATGCCAGCTCATTGGCAATAATGACTTGGAAGGACAGAGAGGGACAAACAGTGGGTGAATTGGCTATATGAGGCAATATGAGGAAAGTCTCTCCACGTCCCTGTGGGCCTGTGTCTTGGCTGTGGAGAAGCTGTCCCGGGAGTTCCAGCAATTCAAAGAGGAGATGTCCTACTCCCCACCTGTATGGACCAATATCTTAACTATTAGCAGTAAGTGTTCCTGTGCTCAAGGGAGAGGATATAGTGGGTTACACACCATGGGCCACCCTGTGGTTTCACCTGCGTGACCACGGAGAGGACGTGAGGAAGTAGGATGGAAAATCTCCCTCGACTCTAGAGGCATGGGTACATGAGTAGCAAGGGAAACCCATAACAAAAGGGAGTTCTTCCAGGAAAACTGGTGCTCCAGTTTCCAGTGGGCAGTTCCCCAGAGTAGGAGAACTACTAATCTTGCTTCTGATCTTAATAAAGGGACTTCTGATATGTATTTACAAGAAGTGAGTAATGAATCCTGTGACCAGGACTGGAGAGCTCTTGCCTCCAGCCGGGTAGAGGAAAGGGACAATTGAGTTTGGACTGTGTGGATTCGATGGCTGGGTGCATCAGACCCATGGGAATACAAGGCTGTAGTGCACACTGCTGCACTGTGCACCTTAATGCCATCGAGCTATGAAGGGGTACAACGCATCTGTATTTCTGGTGTGACCAGGGGGATCCCAACAGCTAACTGTATTGGAGGCCAAAGTGAGCCTCACTGGGAATGTGTGGAAAAAGCATCCCGTTGGGACTCACACAGATGCCCCATGCATCCTTGGCATAGACTACCTCAGGAGAGGATATATCAAGGACCCAGAAGAGAGTACTGGTGGGCTTTTGGTATAGGTCCCTTAGAGCCTGAGGAAACTGAGCAGCTGTCTGCCTTGCCTGGGCTCTCAGAGGGCCCTTCTGTTGTGAGGTTGATGAGGGTGAAGAACAACAGATGCCAGTAGCTACCACAACAGTGCACTGATGGCAATATCACACCAACTGAGACTCCTTGATTCCCATCCATAAACTGATGCGTCAACTGGAGAGCCAAGGAGTGATCAGCAAGATCACTCACCCTTTAACAGCCCTATCTGGCCAGTGTGTAAGTCTGACAGAGAATGAAGGCTAACAGAGGACTGTTGTGGTCTGAATGAAGTCATGCCTCAGCAACTGACATGGCTAATGCCTTTTTCTCAATCCCTTTGCCAGCAGAGTGGAAAAGGGATGTCCAGTACACCTGGAACTGACAACCCCAGGGGAGTCACACCCCTAAACACACCCCTACCACTTGCCATGGACTGATCCAGACTGCACACAAGACATGGCAGCCTGGGTAGAGAACCTGGTTGTAAGGGTACGTCACCTAGGTGTCCGTGTACCCCAGAGCAGGGCCACTGCAGAACGTGGAAGCAACAAGCAGGTGGCTGAAGCTGCTAAGGTTGAAGTGGCCGAGGTGAATCTGGACTGGCAACAGAAGGGTGATTGATGTATGGCGTGGTGGGCCCATGACACCTCTGGCCTTTTAGGAAGATATGCAACATACAGATGGGCTTGTGACTGAGGTGTAGG
>NW_010261223.1:24199-33050 GCF_000690775.1 Eurypyga helias
ACCCCCAAAAGGATTGAATCAGGCAGTGGGACTCATTTCTGAGACAGCCTCAAAGACATTTGGGCCAAAGAGCACGGCATTGAGTGGGTGTATCACATCCCCTATCACGCACCTGCCTCTGGGAAGGTCAAACAGTGCAATGGGCTGTTAAAGACCACCCTGAGCGCAATGGGGGGGTGCAACATTGAAACACTGGGATACACATTTATCAGAAGCCACCTGGTTAGTCAACACCAGAGGATCTGCCAGTCCTGCTGGCCCTGCCCAAACAAAACCTTGACGTACCATAGAAGAAGATAAAGTCCCCGTAGTGTGCATTAAAAATATGGTGGAAAAGCCAGTCTGGGCTATTGCCGCCTCAGGCAAAAGCAAATCTATTCGTGGGACTGCTTTCGCTCAAGGAACTGGATGCACTTGGTGCGTAATGCAGGAGGATGGGGAGGTCCAATGTGTGCCTCAGGGTGATTTGCTTCTGGGTGAAATAGCCAATGATTTGAATTGTATGATATTAATTGTTATGTAATACTGTTATTATATATCATTACTGTGGTTACTGTGTGCCTTATCAATGGTTTTGAAGTAAGAATCACCCAGATTAATAAAGAACGAATTTTGTTGAAACCGAGCAAAGTGCAGTGATGATAGAACTGGACAAGCACAGCCGTGATGGAACCAGAACTGGCTTTAGCATGCAACAATCCCAACACCACACACCATTTCTTCTGTCCTGAAGGATTCTTATGACAGCTGGAGCCCAAAGTCATGGACTAAATAAACTCAATGGACAGTTCAGAGGGATGGTCCGCAGACTAAGGGAATGATAGCTGTGTGTATATATCAAAAGACAGGAAAGGTGCTGGTGATTAATTGGGATGTATTGGGAAGTGTGGGACCTGGGCATGATGTAGATGGTATACAATAAGGGGTGGATATTGTCCTGATTTTGGCTTGGATAGAGTTAGTTTTCTTCCTGTTAGCTGGTACAGCACTGTGTTTTGGCTGTAGGGTGAGGATGTTTACAACACCGAGATCTTAGTTGTTGAGCAGTGCTTACACTGTCAAGGACTTTTTAGCTTCTCATACTGCCCTGCCAACGAGTTAGCTGGGAGGGGACACAGCCAGGACAGCTGACCCCAACCGGCTAAAAGGATATTCTATACTGTGTGACATCATGCTCGACATATAAACAAAAGGGAAAGCTGGCTGTGGGGCTGCTGCTTGAGAACAGGCTGGGCATTGGTCAGTTGCTGGTGAGCAATTGTTTTCTTCTATTTTCATCACTTGTCTTTCTTAGGTTTTATTTTTTGTTATTATTTTCCTTTCGATTATTATATTTTATTTCAGTTATTAAACTGTTCTCATCTCAACCCAGAAGTTTTCTCAGTTCTAGTCTTCCGGTTCTCTCCCCCATCCCACCGAGGGGGTGAATGAGCGAGTGGCTGTGTGGGGTTTCGTTGCTGGCTGGCGTTAAACCATGACTGTCACTTATGACTTAGGTTCTGGATGTCAGTCTACCTGTGGGACTGCCGGGATCTCTTTTTACTAAACGTGGAGAGTACGTGACTTGGCTTTTATTGCTGTGGATGGAATAGGTGTGCTGACACCTCTTCCTCCGTTTCAAAGTGGGGAGGTTTAGATTGGATATCAGGAAGAAGTTCTTCACCGAGAGGGTGGGGAGGCACTGGGACAGGTTGCCCAGAGAAGCTGTGGATGCCCCATCCCTGGAAGTGTCCAAGGCCAGGCTGGATGTGGCTTGGAGCAACCTGGTCTAGTGGAAGGTGTCCCTGCCCATGGCAGGGGGTTGGAACTAGATGATCTTTAAGGTCCCTTCCAACCCAAACCATTCTGTGATTCTGTGACTGGAAGAGGTGTTTCTAATTGCTAATCCAAGACAGGATGTAAACCTTGCATGAGAAACTGTAATATAAAGTATCTGGTTAGCATTGCCCCACACTGGTGTTCCTTTTTTTTCCTCCCTGTGTGGATTATCTGTTTGGTTTGTGGTGTTTCTGTAATTCATTTTAAGATCTAAGTTTACTTTAGCTAGGTTAAACTTCTAATTGATTTGCAGTGCAAATGAGCAAACCTTTTTAGGCATGAAGTTGGTGTTATCTCAACAGTACTCTAGTACCTGTGTCGCAAGGACACTGATTCTGTGGCACATTGTTGTATGACTGGCAGGTTACTTTCTCACAACTTGCAATGAGAGAATAACACTGTCATCAAATAGAAACAATATTGGGTGGAAATTTTTAAAAATGTAGTTCTGCTTTCATTAGACGAAATTTGTCTTAAGTAGCAAGTTTATGATATCTGAATGGAAAAAATTAGCATAACCATGATGTGGATCTTAAGGTGATTAATTCAGTGGCTGTGCCTTTGTTTGGTGTTTGGCAAATTAGGAAATAGGTTTATAAAACATAAAGAAAAGATGAATGTCTGTTTAAGGGACTTTAAGGAATTTAAATGGAAAGAACTTCAAGGAATTGCTGGACAATTTCTTCTTTAGTTTTCAAGCTCTGTTTCATAAAATTCTGTTTAAAACTGCCTTGGAATATAGCGTAGCAGGAGTACAGGAAGAGGAACGTTAAGGTAATGGAAGTGTAAATATAATACAATTAATCAAATGGGAAGAAGTGTGTTGTATAGAAGCAGAGGAGGCTTATTAGTGACGTGAAAATCTGATGGAATCTCATTCTGAACAGTGGGTACAGAATCAAATGTTGAAAATGCTGTTCAACAACTCAGCATTATACATACCATGCACTGAATAGAGCAGGAATTCTCTTTTTTTAGCCATTTTTGTATTTCAAGATATTACCGTAATGCATTTATACAGGGATTGAATTCAGATTTGCACATAAGGCACTTCTGGTCTCCCAGTTCCCCTGGTCTGTAATCAGATATTTTGAGAAATCCTAAACACCTTCCCTATGAAATCAAAATTTGGAAAATATTTGATTAAAAGCTGTCTTCTGTATGGGCTTTTGGATCATTCTCTGCTGCTCCCTCCCTGACCCCCTCACCAGCCCGGAGCACTTGTATCTTACTTTGGGAACATATGTGTGACGTGATGTCCTGCTTTGTTGGATCTGTGTGATTTGATGACAGTCCAAAAAAAATCCGGAGCTTGCCTGTATCACAGTAATGCTGCGTATGTTTTGTTAGGTTTTTTGGCCCCTTAGAAAATCCTTTGTTTATTACAGGACATCAGTGCCGTATTTGTGGAGTTACCCATTTTGTGTGCATAGCTTTACAGCATTGTACTCCAGCTCGTTTCACGTTGTGCTTAAGAAAACTGTTAGACCTCTCTGACGCGAAATACATGAACAGGAGGAGATGTGCTACTCCTCTAGTTATTCCAAACGGGTGTTTCACTTTCTGACCCTTACCACTCCTAACTGCGGTGAGGCTTGTTTCCATCCATGTGAGTCTCCCTGGTTGATTGTGCACTTCCCTAATAGATTCAGCTGCTGTCTCTTAGCCCGTGTTCGGGGGTAAGCAATATTCTGACTGTTCAGCTGCTGCTCCATCAACATGCGGTACCACTAAGGCTTCTTATTATCTCAGGAGATGAAGGAATGGAGATGAGCTCCGTGGTATGAGCAAAGGAAACGGGGCGCCCAAGACACAAACCTCTTGTTAGTGCTTTGTTGCAGCATGTGGAAATGGACTGTGGGCTGCCTCCCGCCCCGCAGGTACTTACTTGTTGGGAAGTAGAGGTCTTTATCATGACAGTAAGATGGGTAACATTAAAGTCAAATAAGTAATTCTGGGTTCATTTGAATTGCATGCACTTTTCTGTAACGGAGCTTTAGGTGTTTTCATGACTCTGCTTCCAGAAATGTGGGTATTGAGCAAGATGGCATGAAACAAAGGGTCATTTTAAAAACGTAACCTCCAAGTTACCAAATGTCTCGGCCTCATTAAAAAAAAAATGATTATTTTTTCTGTCATGTTTACCTTTCTGAGAAGTGGATGTTTGTGTGACATTTGTTTTGATTGAACTAAAGGATGCTGTGAACAGAACTCCGACTATGCTGTAGTAAGCAGACTTCGACCTGTGCATAGTTCACTTGTGATGTCTTCCATGACTGTTTCCTTCTTCCTGAATTATCTGTAGCTTCTTTCCTGGTTACAAAGATTCAGATTCCCTGATCTGGTGAAAGGCAATGGAAATTTGAAATAAGTGGAATAACATAACTGTCTTCTTGACCAAAACTGTAGATCCCTACCAGAAAAGGGCACTACGTTTGTCTAGAAACAATCTAGCAGAAGTTTCACTTCAGTTTGCTTGATAACTTTTTTGCAGCTACAGTCGCTTTCAAATATAGTTTGCATGATACTGAAAATCAGATTTTAATGATTGGGCTGCCAAGGCTGGTAGACTAATTTTAATAGTTTCTCATAACCAGTTAAGAAGGTTCAGCTTTGATAGTTCTTATTTTTAAAACAAATTCTGACATTGTCTAACATGTGCATTAGTACCTATCTGCTATCTACAAGTGTAATGGATTCCTGCATTTGCTTTTGCTCTGATATGGAAGAAACATTTTGGATTTATACTGTTCTTATGTATGTTGCTTAATGAGGGTTGCAGATAATATAAATGATCGGATGTCATCTCCCAGGTACTACACTGTTTTACTTATAGAATCATAGAATGGTTTGGGTTGGAAGGGACCTTAAAGATCATCTAGTTCCAACCCCCCTGCCATGGGCAGGGACACCTTCCACTCAACCAGGTTGCTCCAAGCCTCATCCAGCCTGGCCTTGGACACTTCCAGGGATGGGGCACCCACAGCTTCTCTGGGCAACCTGTCCCAGTGCTTCACCACCGTCTCCGGGAAGAACTTCTTCCTGATATCCAATCTAAACCTCCCTGATTTCAATTTGTACCCATTACCCCTTGTCCTGTCACTACAGACCCTTGTAGAAAGCCCCCCCAGCTTTCTTGTAGCCCCGCCCCTTCAGGGAAGGTGCTATAAGGTCTCCCCGGAGCCTTCTCTTCTCCAGGCTGAACAAGCCCAACTCTCTCAGCCTGTCCCCAGAGCAGAGGGGCTCCAGCCCTCGGAGCATCTTCGTGGCCTCCTCTGGACTCACTCCAACTGGTCTATATACTTATGTTGAGGGCTCCACAGCTGGACGCAGCACTCCAGGTGGGGTCTCCATGAATTGTCTCCATTGTTGTCAGCTTTCCTTGTTGCACGAGGGTACCAATTGCCACTGCTGGTTATACATAGTGGTGAAAAATCGCAGGAGCTAGTGGCAGAACAGGATATGGCTCAAGGCATGGAGCACATAAACATATGTTTATCTATTCTCACTAAACAGGTCTGCAGTCCCACTGACCCTTCCCAGTCGTTGTCATGTACACACAGGATGTGGCTTGCTGCCATGACAGTTAATTTTCCATTGCATTCCAGAGCAAGAAGATACCAAGATCCATTGGTATTCATTTCTGTTGAGCTGACATCCTCTGAAGGGCATATGCATCGCAGCATTCATATCAGGTGTTTTGTTTCAGGGCATTTTAAAATGCGTCACGGTTCACACTCGAGCAGTTGTTAGAGAAGTAGACCTGACACCAGGTTGCCAGCTATCTTGTTTTGAAAGACCAAGATTTCCAGCCTCTATGCTTTAGCCATGCTGAACTGGTGAACTCAGTTATAGTAACACGCCAGCCTTTTGGTTCTTTATGGCTATTAATGCTTCCTTCTTTCCTTTTGAGGTGGTGGGATTGGGCTGTACCTGCTTGATTTACCTCCTGCTCTACCACTTCATTCATGCAGACGCCGACAGGGGTATTTTATGATCAGTGTTTTGCTTGCGCTGCATAACGTACAGCACGACAAAAGGACCTAAATTAAATCCAATGAACTCTGGGTCTCTTATGCAATGGCCTGTGCTTCAGCTGCTCGATGCTAATCTTTGTTACAAGTTTAACACTTACTGTACGAGTAATCTTTTTTCTCTTTGTTAAATAGCAGATGGATTTATCATTCTTTCTTCCCTTTTCAGCTCTTATGCAAGAAAATAAGCCGGTTTGTTAGAATTTGGCCGTGTGTGTATACGTTCCTGACTTCTCATTATTGCTTCACGACTTTCACTAGCTTTCACACTGAAAATTCTGTTTTAGCAACTAGAACCTGTAATGAGTTCTTGTTGAGCAGAAGCTATTTGTACTTGAGCCGTGGTTTTGAAATCTCCTTGGGGTAGGCTTTTGAAAACGGCAAGTAGACAGACCCACTGGAGTGCGGTTTCTGCGTTGCCACCGGTGCTCTGCAGGGACTGCGCTGTCTGCCCAGAGTTAAGAAGGGGGAGGATGCATCAAGTACTAAAAAGTAGATTGTGCTGGGAGTGGTTGTGCTGGAGTTTGGTTATTGCTGCTTCTGAAGCACTCAGCACTGCCTTGGGGTTAATAGCTTTATTTGTGGAATGACGTAGGCTAGTGTGAGATAAGACCAGATTCTATTATGCTTTATGTATGTGTGTGGCAACTTGGAGTATGAACTCTGTCTTTGCAGAGCTGCTGTTGCTAGTAGTTCTGCTTTCTCATGTTGCCTTAACGGTAGGTATTTGTAGTCTGAGAAGAGCAGGCTTATTTCTGACCCAATTCCACACTGAAAGCTTAAAAAATTCAGTCACTGAATCATGACAGATGAACTAATGCTCTACGTATTTTGTTTCCAGATTTCTCCACAAGCTTTACATAGGGACTATTAACCCAGTTCATTTTTCTGTAAATAAAATGGATAGAGATTGGGAGCCATAAGGAGAGTTCATGTCCATCTAGATTAGAACACCATGTGGTAGCGTTATATTTGTTTTCACAAACATTTGAGTAATATAATTGTTCAGATGGAAAAGCAATTTTATGAAAACCTTTTACTGTACTGTATTTCATTGATGTTATCCAACATGAGGTACAGCTATTAATATTGCAGAAAATTTAAACAGTTGTGTGAAAAACACTTCCAACTTTCAAATGTAGGGAGCAGCAATGCTTTGTACTGCTGTCAAATCAATATCTCTCTCTCTGTTTCTTCTACCATTTCCCTTTCTTTTCCTAGGTGCATTTTACCTGGTATTTGAATATATGGACCATGACTTGATGGGACTGCTGGAATCTGGTTTGGTTCATTTTAATGAAAATCATATTAAATCCTTTATGAGACAACTGATGGAGGGCTTGGCCTATTGCCACAAGAAGAACTTTTTGCACAGAGATATCAAATGTTCAAATATTCTACTAAATAATAGGTATGGATATTACTTAAAATGTGTAAAAGAAATACTGTATGTTAACGATGTCTTTTGTAGTTCACCTGCTTTTTTAGATTGCCTATTTTCTTTAAAATGAACTGTGAAATACTAATCTGGTAATATTACTGCTTAACACTGGGTCCTGCAATTGTTTGTTAAACTATCTGTGTTAAAACAGCAGGATTTAAACTTGAATCTTGTAGGTCAGCCTATGGAGGAAAATAACCCGAGTTCAAATATATTAAACCAGGATTTTAGGACCCAAGCGTTTGTTGTGTGTTCTTTTGGCCATCTCATTTACAGATGAAGCGTGGCTAGGCTGACTCTTAGTGACTGAACTCCGAGGTCCTCATCCTCATCGGTCAGGATAATGCTTGAAAATGCCATTCCATCATGCGTGTGCAAGCATGCTTTGGCTTGTAGCTGTAGCCATAATCAGGAGAAGAGTTAGTTTCTTATTTCTTTAATGACTTTTAATTACAAATCATACTAGTTAGTAAACGTGCTTTTGCTCAGCGTGCAACAGCATCAGTCAGTGAGACTGTGAAGGTAGTGGATAACCTCAGTACAGAACTGCTGTTCATCGAGTCCAGCAGGACTGAAGCCAGGGAGCAGCTGTACGAGCGGGGTTTGCAACAGCAAAAGGGATATCTTTACAGGCAGTCAGCTTCTGGGATTTGTCGTCACAGGCGGTTTTCCAGGTAGTGTCAGGAGATTCAAAAAGATGACAGGATCATCAACCCCTACTAAAGGGCATAGACAGGAATACCCGTTGTGTCCTTAACACAGTGATTGTGGGTGGTGAAGTATGAGGAAGGTGAGCCCCAAAGTGAGCACATTCACATGTTCTTCCTAAAAATCTGCTGCTGTCGGAGACAAAATCCTGGGCCAAATAGATTAAGGGTCTGTTCTAGTAGGACCCTTGTTTTGTCTCCTCTTTCTCCACATGAAAGTTTCCATTTTTGCCTCCTTTTTTTTCCTTCTAATTCACTGACATTAGACTATTTCAGCCCTGGATCCCACTGCAGCGTTGCCAGATCATGCTGCAGGCCCTTAAACACCTCATCGTGCGTGCCAGCTGAGCGGTGGTGCTGCGGTTTCTGTGCACCTTGCAGAACTCGGAAGGTGTAACCTGACAGCGGAGGGGAGAGCGTTAGGGTAGAGGTGGAGCTTTCTGTTGTACTGCGCTCTCTCCAATCCAGGATGCAGAGTCTTTTCCCCTAGGATGTTTTTTGAGCATCCTTAGACGTTTCCACGGGAAGAAGAAAAAGTTGATAGTTGATCTGAATGTTTTTAAGCAATGTTTCTAGAACCCCATTCCCAGTTACAGCCTGAAGCCAAACACATGGATTATACATCTTTTAGATATGCAACTTAAACATCTTTGCTCAAAAATTCATTGAATTTCCACAAATATGCTCGCCGAGGAAATAAGCGTGTAAATCTGAGGGGAATCTTCTTTGTTTATGGGAGTTCTCCAAGTGTTACAGCAATTCCAAGCACACATCTGAGGGGAAAAATGGAACAGAAGCTATAACCTGTGATTTTATTACCACAAAATGGTCATTTTTAACACACATCAGCA
>NW_010261223.1:33082-43460 GCF_000690775.1 Eurypyga helias
ATTTGAAAGTGACACTTGCGTGTGTTTGAAAGTGATGGGAGTTTTAGAAGCTGAGAAATACAGAAACCGGAAACCCCATGTCACATTCCAACATTCATTTCGTGTCTTAGAGGAGCTTGCAGATAGTTTTCTGTTTAAGTCATCCAGATTTCAGCGGTGGCGGAGGCTTCTGGTCGTCGTGCAGTGCCTCTTAGCCGTGAAAACTGCCAGGCAAGAGCTCCGTATCTTCTGCTCTTCCCCGATACGTGGGAAAACCCAAGGAGGGGTTAGGGGTTGTGTCATTCAGCAAGTTGGCTGCTGACAAAAATAGAAGCCCTTATCTGGTCAGTCACCCTGATTTGAAGGCTGTATTTTAACTTTACAAGAGCAGGACTTTTGACGGCTTCCTAGAAGGAAGTATGACTGCTGATGGTTGGTTGTTGGGCAAGTGCTTACGCTAGCTGTAAGGCATGAGAAAAGTGCAGTTTCCTCCCTGGTGTTTTTTTTTTTTTTCTTTTCTGCAGGCTTACTGATTTGAATACTTCACAGTATACACCTAAATTTTGACTAACATCATTGTTGTAAATGCAATTTGATGAACATACCTAATTCTGCTTACTTGTCTTTGCTACTCAGTCAAGTTAGTGTATTTCTTTAAATCCTTTATGGAGAGGTGCACAGATTGTAAGGCACTGCCTCCTCTTTAATGTGGTTTGGTGAAGATCAGCTGCAGCTGTCTCAGTCTCAAACTTCACCTGATTTTTGGGGAGGAAATGTAACAGGATCAGCCACTAAATAATTCTTTGCTTTTCCCACCAGAGGGCAGATAAAGCTTGCAGATTTTGGGCTTGCTCGGCTCTACAACTCTGAAGAAAGGTAAGCTATATTTACACTGTGAAAAAGCATTCGGGAGTTGAATATTTTGTGCATAATTATGACTATTATGAGGGCCAGAAGATATTTTTGTTCAGAGGAGGTGTTATTGTGTACTGTCATACAAGTAGTTGCTTGAGAAATGGAAAGAAGTGTGTGTTGTCTTCCGCTGCATAAAACCACGAATACACCGTGCAAGTGTGTTGCTTTTCCAAGTGTTCTGGATAAACACCTGTAGAGAGTGGCCATATATCGATTGGAAATGAAGAGTTGCAGCCCTAAATAGGTTGCGTCAGTACGTAGGTGTTTACTACCAGTTTCTGGCCCTGTAAACCTAAAGTGTATTCTTTGTGTTGGTATACCTAGGAAAAGTTAATTTAGGCAAAGCGGTAATTTTTTTTTTTTGCCCTCACAAATCAGTACACAGTTTCTCTTCACAAAGCATTACGTTTGTGTAAGATTTTAACCTTACCTTTGAAGAGGTTTATTGTATTCTTTAGGCAGTCAGTGATGTTTAATCTGCTGGAAAGACAGATCCAAGTTTAAATAAAAGTTATTCTGAAACATCTTGCGACTTGTGCTTCTGTTGTTCTTGGCTTCGTTATGCTTGTGGTCCAGGAAACAGGTGCACATTTTTTATGATTTAGAACGTCAATATTTATATTGTAATGTCATGTGTTTGTCATGGGGAACTGGATTTTCAAAATCCAGGCTGAATGCTCATGACACTAGCATGTACATCGGGGGGTTGGATACAGGGAATATTGACTACTTGAGCTTTGGTTTCTGCATGCCTAAGTTGGGAAATCATAATGTTGGCTTTGTTGTTTTCTCACAGACCTCTGAGCTTGTTGTTGAACCTGATAGCCTTAGTTTCGCTGTCTTCTGAGCTGTCATTTCAGGAATATATGCTGAAGTACAGTTATGAAAAGTGTTGAGCGTAGTAGTGGGGTAAGATAATCTTAAGTAGCTGCTGGGTAATTAATTTTTGGTTTGGTTGTACTTATAATAAAAGGGATTGCTGCCATCCTACTTTCTTATTTTAACCTGCACCAAACTGACCTAATTTTTTTTTGATCTGGTTTACTCTGTTTTTTTTAATGTCTGTTTTTAAATGAATTTGTTTTGCTTGTAAAACTAACTGTTCATTAAGAACTGAACAATTGGAAGTTTAGTGTCTTCAAAGTGCAAACAACAGATTTTCTTATACCTCAAACAACAACATTATTAGGCTGTTATACATAAATGAAACCAAGATTAATATGTAATTATGCTAGCTAATAGAATTGCTAGTTGAACTTGGGTGGATAATTAGAATCTCATTAGTAGATTTTTGACAAATCTTTTGTCGTTAGTTTTCCTTCTGAGTAGCTTCTGACCTGCAGTAACAGACGTAATTAATTGTAGCAACATGTGTATAATAGCTGCTGCTCTGAATTAATGTATTTTAACATTTGTTTTACTGTTGTTTAAAATGATACGTTTTCAAAAGGGTGCAGAGTTTAGTAGGAGCATAGTGGGGAGGAAATAAAAATTTAATTTTGAGTAAATTCCCATCGGTTGTTGTAGTTGTGCTCCTTTAAATGTTATTCTGGTGGATTTAATGTGTGTGGAGTAGGAGATATGACAGATTGTGTAAGAAAACATCTGTTCAAATAAAAAGCACCTTATACTAATATACGTGAGTGGTGTATCTGTAGAGAAAGCCCATACCGTGTAAACATTTCATACAGGAATGCTTGCTTCAGAGATACATATGTGATAAATGGTGGGATTGTTTCCAAAACCATGCTACGTTTTAAAAATGAACTGGGGAGTTTCTTAACGAAAAAAAGACTCGGGTGGTTTTGCAGAAACAACACCTGTACCACTGGCTGTGTTACAGGAGTTCGTTAGGCTTTATGCGACGGCTGTCTAAATGCCACACGTAACGTTACCTTGCTTTCTCTTTGGAGTTGCCTCGTGTTGGTAAACGTGAAGTAGTAAAACTGAAAGAATTTTGGGATCACTTTTAGGACATCCTGGTTGAAACGAAACCAAAACCTAACATCTGCCTTCCATTCGGAACTGTTGATGCTGTGTCTCAGCTTGTCCACAACAAAATGTGTGTCTAAGATAGTGGAAATCCTTGCCTTAGTGTGAGAGTGGAAAGGATTATTCCCAGTGACCAAAACTTCTGGTTAGAGCTGTAGAGAATTTAAGGTGCTGTGAAACACAGAAAGATATTGGAAGTGGTCCAGGCTTTGAAATCAAAATTGTTGAAGGATGTAGTTCAAGAAAAAGGCTCCGTCTCTTGCTCTTTTCCTTTTTTACAGAGGGAAAGTGATTTATTTACTTCTTTTCAAAATGCGTGTAAAGGTGCTATATTCAGTATTCTAATAATCAATGGTTTCCCAGGAATTGCGTGTTTTATCCAAGCAGGTCCTTCTCCTGAAATGACTAGCAGTGGAATAAATATACAGCATTTCTATCTGAATAGTGATACAGGATTCACACAGCATCGAAGCGTCTGTCGAATGGTGATTATTATTATTTAGATCTTCAGTCTGTCCTTTGATAGCCTCAGTCAGACGGCTGCCTTTACTTTTGTGCAGTTGCAGCTTTGCAGGACTGAAACTAAGAAACGGGGGTGGAAGACTGTACTGTTCCTAAGCAGCACCGCAAAAGTAAAGTCCTCAAAGTATCGCTTTTACAGAAGTGAGATCGTAGTAAAATCATAGTCCTCTCTTTTTTTTTTTTTTTCCTCCCCCAACAGCCGACCCTATACCAACAAAGTTATTACATTATGGTATCGGCCTCCTGAACTTCTGCTGGGAGAAGAAAGATACACGCCAGCTATCGATGTCTGGAGCTGTGGGTAAGAGTTTGGCACAGAAGTGTGGAGCAAGCATAAAATCAAGCCAAAAATAAAACTTAAATGTTTCCGTCAATCTGTATTGAAAGCCATAATGATGGAATTGTGCAAAACTGTTTTGCAGCTGCATCCTGGGTGAACTTTTTACAAAAAAGCCAATATTTCAAGCAAATCAAGAACTCGCTCAACTGGAACTTATAAGGTAACTTGCAGGCATACCACCCTGTAGGTGCCTCATAAACTGTCAGCTTTCTGTTGTTAGCATTAAAGTCGGAGAGAATGCGCTGCAAATGTGTACAAGTGCTTGGCTACTGCCCTGAGTGAGATGTTAGAGGTTTGGAGGGGCATGCAAAGTGACTTTTGCTTGGACCGTGAGTAGTCTGTGGTCCTAGCCATGTACAGTTGAATAGTGAGAGGTTGTAGAGCAGCTGGAGTTGTCTGTTACTGAAGCTGGAGAGAGAGAGAGTAGTCAAAATGCCCATTATTTTTTTACATGATGTTACAACTTCCTTACAGCAAATCAAAATCGAAACATGAACAATAATAAGGACAAGTGGGATTTGGGAGGAGTAGGTACTTGGCATGCTACTGGCCTTGAGTTCTTGCCTTCCACCTACACACCTGGGCTTTATTATTTTTGTGGGAATATTTTTGTTCCCTTACAAACTGTCAGACACTTTATGGCAGTAAAGACTCTGTTTCTTAGCTAAATAAATCATAGAATGACATGTATGTAACTCAGTGGAACCAGAGCATCTTTTTTTTTTCCCTTTATTCAGCAAGCAAAAATTTCTCTTGATTCTGATATAATTGACCTCGTAAGTGAGGAGAGGTCCTCTTCCTAGAAACAAGGGGAAAAGAGGGTGAGTCCTACAGAACTTACAGAACCTGAACAGTAAATGGTCAACATGATTTTAAAAATTAAATGAATAAAAAGTATTCCAGAGTTATATATTGAGATGTTTTCTAAAACAGATCAAATGGTAGCATATTTCTGTTTGATGTGGTGTTAGCTGGCCTGGAAAAATGAAGTTCTTAGGCGATGCAGAGCATATGAGTGGTCATTTTCAGTGTAAGGAGAACTAAACTCGTGTGTCGGGAAACTTTTGCTTTTGAGCACTAGATGGCATTGAAGCATGTCACAGTGCAGACATTTGAAGTTTTTTCTCTGTGTTGTACCTCTGGTACAGCAAACTAAAATTTAGAGATTTCCTTTTCCTGCTGCAAGTTCCTGTTTGTCGCTCATTTTTCCTCTTCACTGATGCTATGCATTTTTTGCTCTTTAAATGTAATATATCAATTTTATCAACGTCTTTACCACCGTCATGTTACGGTCAACAATGCACTTGTGTTTTCTAACTGTAATGTTCGGAGATAGAGCTGAAGTGAATTCTGATAGGAAAAGATAGATTTATTATTATTCTCTTCCCTCCTGAAAGTTACATACCCAATCAGTGTAAAGTCAGATTGGTTTGCATAGCATTCGGGCCATAACTCATAGACCTAATAGATCATTAGGTCTAACACTACCCATCTGTATCTGATAAATGGGAGGGGTGAACTAGGGAGTTGTATTTATAAAATGACCTTTTAAGGCTGCCTGCATCTGAGTTGGAAACCTTGCATGTATGGTAAAGTGCCTCGTTAGTTGTTCTCCTCAGGACTGTGGTGTTGGTCACCCTGTGTTTAGCCATCCTTGGTTGGACAAAATGGGTGGGGATGGAGGGGGAGGAATAAAGACTGGGCAACTCCATTTGAGGAGATAGATGAGGCTTGAGACATAAAACTCGTAACTGAAGTGAAAAATATACAGGTTTTCTCGTGGTTAGGCCTCGCTTCTGCCTTTAGGCCTCACTGAGATATTCCACCCCCCCTTATGTCTTCAACTAAATTCTCAATGAAAAGTGCTTTTCCAGCCGTTTGGTCTATCTTGCTTCACTGGCACTGGGAGCTGAGGACATAAAAGTTAATTAGCACTCTAAACCTGGGCTGTCCAGTTCTCCAGGTCAAATACCTGGAGTACTGTTCAGACACAGTTGCTTACGTTTTTCCAAACGTCTGTGTGGAGGATGCTTGGGGTGGGGCAGAAACAATGGACTTCTTAAAGGAAGTTTACTCTGTGCAGGGTGATTACCTTTCAGTTCATCATTATTTAATGGGGTTGGGCGTTGGCCAGTAGAGAAATTTTAGCTAAAAGAACCTGAACATTAACATTAAAAATTACTTTTGTATACACTGTACGTGCGAGAACAAAATGACAGCTGTGCTCACGTGTGGTTTTGGGTCTCATACCTTTTTTTTTTTTTCCCCCCCTTCTTTTTGGTACAGCCGAATTTGCGGGAGTCCTTGTCCAGCAGTGTGGCCTGATGTTATAAAATTAGCTTATTTCAACACAATGAAACCAAAGAAGCAGTATCGTCGAAAACTGAGAGAAGAGTTTGCTTTGTAAGGATGAAGAATTAGTTTAGTCACCTGTCATAGCATTCACTTTTCCTGGAGACTTTATGAAGTTCGCTGTTTTCTGGAGAATGAATGTAGATTAAGTACAAAGAAAAATGGCTGTAGGTTTTGTCCTTCCCATGATACCCGCAGAGCTTGCTTTAACCCTAATTTAATTAGAGCCTCAATAAGAGGGGAGAGAGCCCAAACCTTTCAGCCACCTATCAGCTTTCCCCTAAGGAAACATTTGTTTTCTGTGATTGGTACACCTGCTTGTTGTCCCTGTCCAAAAAACCAGCTCAGAGTACTTCACTGGTTTTTATTAGGACAACTGACTACAGCTAAATATGTAGTCTGGTTAACATGACAGCCTTTTGGGTCATGAATTCATTCAACCCAGAGGAGCTGTCTGAGCTGTGCACTCTAAGTACTACCATTGGACTAGCTGTGTGCAAGTATCCCACGTGAAAGTTACGGGGAGCAGCTGTAAGCTTGTTTTCAAGGATTTGTTCCCCTCCTTCAATTACCATAGGTTTCGGGAGAAACGGATCATCCTGTTCATACTAATGAGACTTCTGTCTTTTAAGCAATAGAATTATTGACCATGGACCAATCAAACCTGAAACTCCCCGGGTGCCAAAGTGTAAAGTAACAATATAGTCTTGGCTTTAAAAGATGGGGTTGAGGGGTTTTTGGGGTGGGTTTTTTTGTAAGGACAATGTTTCATGCAGTTGTTAAACCACAAAAGCAAAGAAAGCTTGGGCTGTACACTTGCCCAGGTAATAAAAGGTGAAGGTTTAATTTGCCTCTTACTACCACGCTCAGATGACGAGTGGGTTTTGTAAGGATGTATCCGAGATCTACTTGATCTGTTGTTTTGGAAAGGATGTGTTTATTTAGATTTTGAAGTGTGTGATTCAAGAGAAAAATGTGATGCTTTTCTCTATTTTGCTCCTCTGCAGCATCCCACCAGCTGCATTAGATTTATTTGATTACATGCTTGCTCTGGATCCCAGCAAGCGCTGCACGGCCGAACAAGCTCTTCAGTGCGAGTTTCTGCGAGATGTGGAACCATCTAAAATGCCTCCTCCAGAGTAAGTATTTTCCTTTGGTCATGGCCCTTACCTCTAGGGAAGGTGAACATGTGCTGATTTCATTAAGCTCATTGTGTTTCAGACAGAGTAGAGGGTGGCAGAAAAAAAAATCATAGAATCACAGAATGGTTTGGGTTGGAAGGGACCTTAAAGCCCATCCAGTTCCAACCCCCCTGCCATGAGCAGGGACCCCTTCCACTAGACCAGGTTGCTCCAGGCCTCATCCAGCCTGGCCTTGGACACTTCCAGGGATGGGGCATCCACAGCTTCTCTGGGCAACCTGTCCCAGTGCCCCCGCACCCTCTCTGTGAAGAACTTCTTCCTGATATCCAATCTAAACCTCCCCACTTTCAATTTAACCCCGTTCCCCCTTGTCCTGTCACTACAGGCCCTTGTAAAAAGTCCCCCCCAGCTTCCTTGTAGCCCCTTCAGGCACTGGAAGGTGCTATAAGGCCTACCAGGAGCCTTCCCTTCTCCAGGCTGAACAAGCCCAACTCTCTCAGCCTGTCCCCATAGCAGAGGTACCTGCAGTTGGTTAGTGGTGATTCTGCACTGGAATGGTTGTGCAGCTGAGTAACTCTTACACCGTGGCAGCAGTGGTTGTGAGGATCTGAGAACTGTTTCATTTGTTATTCCTAGAGCTACTTATGAGTATTTAAAATTACTCTTACATTAAGGTTTCTGATGTTGAAAAAACTCAACCAGTTACCTCTGTTTACCCATTTCTACTTTTTCCAAGGATTTTGAGGTCCTCTGTGAATCTGCACTGCCACCGTTGGTGGTAGAATGACACTGGATATAGAATTCTGCAAAAGTATCTGAAAGCTAAAGTGGAATACCATAAATGGTTTCCTGTGCCAGATGAAGTTCTTGGTTTTACAGGCAGGAGACGTGGAATTCTTTCTGCAGGGTTTTTCCTGTCGGTTTGTCTGAGGGGAGATGTATTGCACTGTCCAGTAGGGTTTTTGCAATGACTAGTGACTTTAATTAGTACAGACCGTATTGGAACAGGCCCCGAGGAAAACAATGAAAAGGTATTACAGAATCTGGAGGTTTCATTCTTCCCTCAAGATAGCTGTCAGAACATAGAATATTGCCTATTCTTTGAGTAAATATGCCTTCAAGGCAGCCTGTACGGACTTTTTAATTGGTTACCAACTGGGAAAAGTGTGGGCAAGGACTGTGGGATACTTGTCACAATGAGTTCTTGCTTCCAGTAGTTTTTGACTAAATACTTGGCACGTATGTGGAGGGAGAGATTAAAGGCAGCAGTTGTCATAATTGCCCTTTCCAGTGGCTCTTGTCATCTGTCACCTAATTTTGCCGTGTTCCTGGATGAGGGAACTACTCAGGCAGTTGGTAATATGCAGGGGGAAAACAGCAGGCACTGTTGTTACTGCCTGTCTCGGTATTTCCATTATCTGTGGGATGGATCTCCGGGTACTTCAGGAAATCAGAACTGGGATGCCTGCAGGGAACAGTAATGGAAGGACAGAACTGGTGGCAGATGACTTCTTTAGGAGACTTGCCTCGACTTTTATCTGTCTTAAAGGACTGGGATATCCCTTGTTTTTCTTAGTATTCTAATTTGGTGGTGTCAAGTGCTATTTATTCCTGCAACTTATTCCTGCTTTTTTTTTTTCCTCCTCCTTTCTCGTATGTGGTGTACAACTCTGAGTACTAGACATCCATGTCTCTTACTGTGGGCAAGTATTTGAACTTCAGAAGCAAACAAAAGGAATTGGCCACCCAGACCCTTAAAAAATCACTTGTTAGTGGTGATTCTGTTTCTGCAAATTCTGTTTTATAACAAGTGTGCAGCGTTGATTTTGAAGTCTTGAATTACACAAATAATTAGGCTTTCAATAAGTATGATTGCAAGAAGGTAACGTTGATTCTCATTTTAAGATACATGTTCCCCTTTTCTGCAAGAGGCACCTGTGAAACAGGCAATCAGTGAAGGGATTTCAGCCAGAAAAAGCAGATCTGGGATTTTGCTGGCTTTGAGTGTTTTCAGGTGTATTTCCGAGTTCCAGTAGGTTCATCTTTCAGGAGTTACATTATGTATAATTTGAGCATATATTTTACCAACGTGGTTTAAAGAAAAATAAATTTCCAAAGCCCCAAAACTGTGTTAGAACTGATTCTCTCTCATTGCTCTTTGCAGCCTTCCTTTGTGGCAGGATTGCCACGAGCTGTGGAGTAAGAAACGCAGAAGACAGAAGCAGATGGGCATGACTGATGACTCGACAGCAGCTAAAGTCCCCAGGAAGGATCTCTCTCTAGGAATGGATGAGAGCAGAACCAACACCCCACAAGGCATGCAAACTTCTTCCCAACTCAAAACTCAGGGCAACTCTAGTGTAGCACTTGGTCAGTAATATTTTCGGTTCTTATAATTACCTCCTACTTGGATTGCACCTCTAGAAATTCTAGGTGTTCTTTTCAGAGTTTGCCAGCTCCTGGATTCTTGAGGGAGGAACAGTATTGTAAGTTAAATCTTTTGTTACAAAAGATTTATCTTTGCTTTTGGAAACTAGGTGTTCCTTTTAAGTCTTACTTATTTTTTCACTCCAGAGCAACTACGTTGCTCTTACTTTGAGGGGATTTTCTCTCTTGCTGATCTATACTTCTGTAATCCCACGAGACTTTAAATTCCTCACAGTCTCCATAGATGGGAGGAGCTTTATTGGTATTGATAAACTGATTAGAAGGCAGATTCTAGAAAAATAATTTCAAATTAAACAGATTGCTTCTGCATGTTACATTAGTCTTCAGCTTTCCACATTATTGGGGCTGAACCAAATTGTAAATAAAAAAAAGTAACTCAGACAAACTCCACAAAACCTGATGTAACAAGAAGTGGATACCTCTGTAAACTGCATAGCCATTAATTCTGAAATTTAACCAAAGTGTCTTGCTTGGAGACCAATTTTATGAATGTAATATAAAGAGTAAAGCAATGGTTCCCTGGGTGGACACCATTTGAGATACTCATTCTGGTGATAGTTCCCTCTTCGTATGTGGAAATATACAGAGTAACGATACCAAATGGATATTTCATCAGTTTAATTTAGACCGTTTTGATTGAGCAAAGTGACCATATGGCCCTGGTCACGGAAGGGTTTGGGTTGGAAGG
>NW_010261224.1:0-938 GCF_000690775.1 Eurypyga helias
TAGCTGGAGTTAAACCACGACAAAGTGAGATCTATGATATTCCACTGGAGGGATGTGCAGGGACATTGCCTCTGTGGGGCGGGACGTTAGTCTGTGGGATTTTGTTAGTTGCTGCTCCCCATCCTTGAGGTTTCTGCATTTCATTAGTAGGCAGCAGAAAAATATCATAGAATCATAGATGATGTTTGTGTTTTGGTTAAGCTTTAGGAAGAAAAGATCTTTTGTGATTTATAATGATGCATAAATGATGAGACTGATTGTCTAAGAGTTCTTGGTTCACTTATGTTTGTATTTTTGTGTGTGTGAAAATATTTTTAACATTTATGCAGATAAATTGTAACTCTTGAGTCCTAATGAATTAGAAACTGTAATTAAAAATAATTCTTCCTTAAAATTACCTATTTGAAAAACTAGAAAGCTAAAAAAACGTTGTCAGTGTGGAGGATCATACCTGAAACATATTTAATACATAGGGATTTAAGATTTTGATAATGCTGTAAGAAGTTGTTTAAGAAGAGGTACTAAAGGTTATTGCTTGCTGCAGCAAGCAAATGTAAGATGTTTGTAAGAAGTCATTGCCTTAAATGACAAGAAGCATGTATGTGTTGAACAGGATTTAAGTGAGAAGCACATTAGCTGATAGATTTCAGTGTGCTTATGCTGATTTAAAAACTGTTTTGCAGTGGGTTCCTCTAGCAGAAGAGGTACAACTGTTGTTGCTGTGTAGCACCTTTTGAAAACACCCTTCTTTCTCTGCCCTAATTTAAAAAAAAAATAAAAAACCCCAAACAAAACCCTTGATAGTGATAATGAATGCTTTGCTGTTTGAATTGATTTGGTCTTTCTGAATTTCTCCCAGTTCCCTTTCCAATTTTCTTATCCCTGTTTTAAGAAAAAAAAAAACCAAAACACAACAAAACACACAACCCCCCACCCCC